>NC_138039.1:10175925-10279710 GCF_964106645.2 Podarcis pityusensis
CAGTTATGATCCCATTCACAACTGAGCCACCCACACAAAAAGCTCCTTCCACAGCAGCCGGCCTGACATCCTCTCTTTATATACTGTTGCTTTATTTGGCGTCTGCGAAACACCAGCCAATAAGGGAGGGCGTCAACAGGAAGTGTTGCTAGCTGACCAAGTTTGAATTAAATGGGCAACGCTGGGTGGAAAGCAAAAAAAATTCACCTAAAGAAAAGGAGAAGGGATACTTATTTTAAAAAAGAAAAGCAGCAACTCGAGTCAATGCTTTCAACATTGTTTTAAAAATAAACCCGAAGCCACTATGTGGAGCTCTTGTACAAATGCACTCCAGAAACGCAAGGCTGTAACTAGTCAGCAAGGCAGCCTAGTCTACATGAGAGAGAACTCGGCTTGTGCGTCATGTCCAGAAGCTTTCCAGGAATGGCAGAGCATTGGGGACATTCATGGGGGATTGAGACAATCATTGGCTGCTTGGCTGGTCATCTTGGCTGCTTTGTACGCCCGGGATGAGAGGCAAAAATGCCTCCAGATTCTGGGGGATGACAGCAGGAGACAGTCATTGCACTAGTGACCTGTTTGTGAGTTTCCCACTAGGGTAAACAAGGATGATGGAGTGGGTCAGAGGCGGAGAATCCGTAGCCCTCCAAATGATGTTCGAGTAATACTAACCCATTCTATTTGTTTCTCTGCAAGCCAGAACAAAGGGGGAAAGGCATTCAGAGCCGAGTCACGAAGTTGGCCAATGCAAACAGAGAACAAGGCAAGACAACGTTAATTTCCCTTGCGCAGCAGCAAAAAGAAAGCAAACTCCACTTGATGGATCAAACTTTGCCGAGCACAACTTCCATCATCCCAGAGTCCTCTCCTGACCCATTATTAGCTCAAGAGATCTAGGTCTACATCTAAGAACCTCACGATCTAAGTCAGTGGTTCTCAAAGGGTGTGGCAGGAGACAAGGGCAAGTGTGTTGGGAAGACCCAAGGATGATCAAAGTAACACTTAAACATTCCTGTGTGGTATATCATGCAGTGGTTGGACTTGACCGCCAGAGGCAAACTCCATTGTCTCTTGAGACAGATGGATGCCAACAAAGTACAGTACAGTATAATATCAAAATGATTACTGTATTATAATTATTTGACTATTATGCTGTCTCTTATGCTTTGTATTTTGCTTTTATTATTAAATGATGGACACCACACTAGGATCTTTTGATTGGTGAAGATCAGTATATATATAAATCAATTTATTTATTATTATTATTAAATGTTCTTATTTGCAGAATATGTAGCTGCTTTCTGGATGTCCCAGCTGCTATAGCTACTAGCCACAATGGCTGGATCCTGTCATAGAATTTTGTAGGGACTCTGAGGATCAGTCCAGCCCCCTGCAATGCAGGAATATGCAGTTGTCCCAAATGGGGATCAAACCTGCAGCCTTGGCATTATCAGCACCACGCTCTAACCAACTGAGCTATCAGGCAGTCTGCCTTGGAATACCAGCTGCTGGGAATTACAAGTGGGAAAATGCTGTTCCACTCAGGTCTTGCTGGCAAGCATCTGGCTGCACAATGTGATCAAAGATGTTGGACTCGATGGGCCTTTAACCTTTGTCTCCAAGGAGCTCAGGGTGAAATGCACAACCCTCATTTCACCCGCACAACAGCCCTGTGAGGTAGGTTAAGGTGAGAGGTCAACCCAGTGAGCTTCACGGCCGAGTGGAGATTGGAACCCTGGTCTCTCGGGTCCAACACTAACCACTACACCATACTGCCTCTCGTGGACAGCCCTGGCAGCACAAGATCCAGATCAGCTCCTCCCAGAAGGAGCATGGGTTCAGAATAACCTTCAGGGTTCAGAATAACCTTCAGGGTTCAGAATAACTTCCATTTTCATTGTGCAGAAAGAGGAAGGAAGAGCTGGTGGGTTTCAAGAGCTGTAGGCGTACTTGTGAGGCTCAGGCACCTGACGGCTCTTTTGGCCCGTCCTTCCTGTCTTACTGGATAACCCCAACCCGCATTTCCTTCCACTATCTGCAGCCACCACCAGCCAGAAGGAACTTGCCCCATTCCCAGCACAGCCCCTTCAGCTTGCTGCACTATTGATTTCCTGCCTCGCCAAGTTCCAAGATGGTACTGTTTGTTTCCCCAGAGATGACGTCTCCCACCACACAAACCTTCCCTCTCTTATGCATCGCATTCCATTAAAAGAATCACAACATGACCCATTTTTTTACCTCGAAATGTACCAAATTTGTGGGGTCGCCTGGACCAGATTAAAAACGGCTGCTGCGCTAGGTGCTCGTTTCCACATTGCACACTCATTTTGATGTCGGGAATCTCAGCTCTTGTGCAAAATCGAGCTGGTTTACTTACAGAACAAGTTCAGGCATGTGAATGCATGCAACCTCCTTACAATGGTGCAGTGGACACTTGGACACTCTCCCCCTTTATGCTTCAGCAATGCACCAGACCAATTTCAGTCAGGCTACCAGGACACGGTGGGATACTTCTACCTTGATGGAACTACCAGATTTGGCAGCGTCAACCAATTAATATCACAACATGACAGATGCAACAGAGCCAAGTTTCTCCAAGTTGGGACAATCTCTTGGCCAACTAGCGTCATGCAACTGATGCCCATTTCAAGCTGTCTGTTTGTGCATTAAAATATAATAACACTGAAGGAGCGTCTCCAACCCCACGGTTCAGCCCAGACACAGAGGTCCAGCCCGGAGGGCCTTCTGGCAGTTCCCTCATTGCAAGAAGTGAAGTTACAAGGAACCTCTCAGCAGACACAAGAGGGCAATTAAAGGCATAATGAAGAGAGATACCTTCGAAGACACAAGGGCCCCCTTTCTTTAACTATGTTAATGACCAAAATCAAGACCTTGTTATACCAACAGATTAATATTCTCAGTGGAGAGGTTCCATTAACTAATCACACCCTCCCAGTGGAACACCTTCTCATCAGATGTCAAAGAAATAAATGCCTGATTTTTAGAAGACATCTGAAGGCAGTCCTGTAAAAGGTAGTTTTTATTGTGGTTTTATTGCAGGGGTAGGCAACCTAAGGTCCATGGGCCACAAGCGGCCCTTGGGGGGGGTCATTTAACTGGCCCACGAGCTAACCCTGAACCGAGCCACCCACTCGATAAGTCCCTGCGCGCTGCGCTAAACTGGCACAGCACAGGGACTGGCTTCCGCGGCGCCGGAAATCGCGTCTGCACAGGCGCAAACACTGGAAATCACGGGTAAACCTTGCCAACCCCTGTTTTACTGTGTTTTTAATATTTTGTTGCAAGCCACCCATAGTGGCCAGGGCAACCCAGTCAGATTGGCGGTGCACATCATGATTATTATTATTATTATTATTATTATTATTCTGGC
Source organism: Podarcis pityusensis (assembly GCF_964106645.2). Classification (NCBI taxonomy): domain Eukaryota; kingdom Metazoa; phylum Chordata; class Lepidosauria; order Squamata; family Lacertidae; genus Podarcis; species Podarcis pityusensis. Next base: position 10,179,317 of record NC_138039.1, read on the forward strand.
GACAATCAGGTCTTGTTAGTTCCCAATATCTCCTACTGCACCATATGATTCTACTCTCCAGATAGCTCAGCTGCGCAATGCCACATTAAAAAGCTCAAGCTGTCCAGTATTGTTGCTGCTGCTGCTTTTAAACAAAGGAAGAAATCTAATCCCCTCTACCCAGTTCTACTATTTTCTACACAAGGAATGCATTCTGCCTGTTGGGTTTATAAATGCTGACCCACTCCAGGGAAGGGTGGGTAGGAGAGACACGCCCCTCAAACAACTTGCAGGCACCAGGCTTAGAAATCTGAATTTATTATTATTAATTGCACTTAGTCCTCTCTTTTTTTCCTCCAAAACGTGAACCGGCGGGGGGGGGCGGAATGTGAGTATTTAGAGCTGAGAGGGGGCACGAAATTTTGTCCTCGCTCAGAGAGCCACATTACCAACGTTTGCCCCTGAACCCAGACCTCCACCACATAAGGGAAACGAAAACTGAACCAGTCGGGATCTATCCTTATACAGTGGTACCTCGGGTTACATACGCTTCAGGTTACAGACTCCGCTAACCCAGAAATATTACCTCAGGTTAAGAACTTTGCTTCAGGATGAGAGCAGAAATCGTGCTCCGGCGGCACAGCGGCAGTGGGAGGCCCCATTAGCTAAAGTGGTACCTCAGGTTAAGAACAGTTTCAGGTTAAGAACGGACCTCCAGAACGAATTAAGTCCTTAACCCGAGGTACCACTGTACTTGTACTGCAAACCCTGTCACAACTGAAGGCCACACCATTTCCCCTTTAAAAGGCAGAGCCGCTTGCTTCAAGGACCAGGAAGCCGGGCCCAGCCTACACACTTCTGCCGGTGAATCAGCTTCTTCATTCAGAAACATGACGGTGCTGACTCATAAGAGGGTTACACGCCAATAGACAGGAAATGCAAATCCAGATTCTCTCTGGTTAAACACACACACACACACACACACACACACACACAGCTCAGCTCAACCCACAGGGACGTGTTGTGGCGTCCCTCACCGAAACCCAGCAAGAATCCTGCACACCACCTCACCGGAAGGAAGATCCCCTTCAGTTGTTGAAACCTCGGTGGGATACCTAATGCGGAAAGACAACAGATGAGCCCACCTTCGCCTACACACTATTTGTTTAAAGCGGCATTGTAACACTTTAAACCAGGCCTGTCCAAAGTCCTAATCCGGGGGCCTAATCCGGCCCACTGCTCTGTTTAATCCAGTCTATCTCCTGGGGTAAAATCCTAAAAAAAAAAGCTCAACAACGTCAATCTTAAAAAAAAGCTGAACAACTTCAATCCTTAAAAAAGCTGAACAACTTTGGTTGGCCCTCATGCATGTTCTGGCCCTCTTTGAAAAAAGTTTGGGCACCCCAAAAACTGTCATGGCTTCCTGCAAAGAATCCTGGGAGCAGTAGTTTGTTACGTTTAAACCGTCCATTCCTCTTCCCAGGGAATTCTGGGAGTCTTGTGAGAAGAATAGGGGGCCAGCTAACAATCTTGGCTCTGCCTACCGTGCCTTCCGCTGTAAAAGCACCTACAGGCGCCAGCCACCACCAAGAGTAGCCCAGTCAGTTTGCTGCAACAAAAACGGCAAAGAATAAAAAAATTCAGAACGGTAAGCCTTTGGCGACCCCAATCCACCTCTTCAGAATCCATGCAGTGTTGACAAGTGTTACTGGGGAGGAGGGAAATGTGGGAGAGAAAGTTTGGAGGCGGGAAATGGTATGCAAAACCTGCTGACCACAATCCTTCACACATTTCCTTGGGAGAAATTCCACTGCAATCTGTGGGGCTTCCTTCCAAGCAAACAAAGATAGGATGTTCACGGCAAAAAAGGATGGGACAGGTCTGTCAAAGAAACTCCTGCCCGCATACCAGCTGAGGATTTTAATTTTATTTTATTTTATTAAAGATGTTCTTGGTTTACAGAAGTATGTGCAATGTCTGTCTGTCTGTCTCTCTCTTTTCAAGTAACATTTTTTACAGATCAGTTTTTTACAGACCAGCCAAGGATTATTATGAACTGTAGACCTGTGAACTTTCCCCACATGCCCAGATTTTAATCTTCCTCACCCTCTTCCCTGACGGTTTATTTAAACATCCAGCCTGAAGAATTCTGCGGGATAAAAAGGAAGATGAACCATGAAATACACAGACACACCTCTGCAACATTTTGGTTGGTCCAAGCAAAGGAATTGCCCTAATGTAGTTATTGCACCATTTCCTCCCCTTCAGAACAGAATATCCAGTTCTGGTGTTAACTACACTTTTATCCTGCCATATCTCCAAGGAGTTCAAGGTAGAATAGACAATTATTTCTCCACAGCCACCCCATTTACCCCCCACACACACACACCTCACACCCACTTTGTGAAGTAGGTTACGCCACAGAGCCAGGAAACCTATGGCATCTCCAAGCATTGTTGGACTGTACAATTACCATCACCCCCAAGCCCGACCCAGCCACTACACCATGCTGCCTCACACCCTGTCTTATAATAATAATAATAATAATAATAATAACCACCAAAGAATTGGTGCTTTTGAATTATGGTGCTGGAGGAGACTCTTGAGAGTCCCATGGACTGCAAGAAGATCAAACCTCTCCATTCTGAAGGAAATCAGCCCTGAATGCTCACTGGAAGGACAGATCCTGAAGCTGAGACTCCAATACTTTGGCCACCTCATGAGAAGAGAAGACTCCCTGGAAAAGACCCTGAGGTTGGGAAAGATGGAGGGCACAAGGAGAAGGGGACGACAGAAGACGAGATGGTTGGATAGTGTTCTTGAAGCTACCAGCATGAGTCTGACCAAACTGCGGGAGGCAGTGGAAGACAGGAGTGTCTGGCGTGCTCTGGCCCAGGGGGTCACGAAGAGTCGGACATGACTAAACAACAACCACCACCAAAGTACACAACGGAAACTTCCACCCTGACTCAAACTCACTTCCTTTCCTCGAGGGCTTAGTAATGATGTGATGGCCAACATTTTTGCATGAGCTTAACCGGATTCAGAAGGAAGTGATTTTTGTTCATTTATGGCAGTGATGCCCAGTGTGGAGGCCCCTCCAGAGTGCAACCATTGGCTATGCTAGTAGTGGCTGATGGGAATTGGAGTCCAACAACAACTGGAGGGTGTGCAATATTTGCTATGCCTGCTTTAAGACAGCTGTATATTACTCTTCTGCAAATTACTCTTCTGCAAATATATACCACAGCAGTTTACAATACGGTCTGAGGTTTTGGTCTGAAGATGCAAGAGGGCCTGCTGAAGCAAAATAGGTCTGCTTCTGGTCAGTATCTGGGTGGGTGACCATCTCAGAACAGGAGGTATGCTGATTTGAGTTCCAGGATGGAAGAATGGTGGGACAGAATTTGCTGTTGACATCTGTTTGTCCAGGGCGCAAACCTCAGCAGCGTATATGGAAGGCAGCCCTGTATATATCGGGGAGTTTTAAATGTTTGACGTTTTATTACATTTCTATATTTTGCTGCAAGCCCCCCAGAGTGGCTGGGGGAAGCCAGCCAGATGGGCAGGGTATAAATAATAAAATTATTGTTATTATTATTAAATTATTATAGAGGTCCTGGGCTGCTAAAACAACAAGACACCCCACTTGGTCTTGCTGATGTGGTCCAAAAGAAAGCAGTGCATTTAGAGGGATATTATAATATGATGAATGCGCAAGCAGGATTTGAACTGTGAGCAACGGAAAGATTTAGAAATTATTGTACTGTGATTAGGATACAAAAGAGGGAAGATGGGGTGCAGCAAAGAGGTAGGGGGGAATTGGAAAACAAGATAAGAAGTTGATAAAAGAAAGAATTGTAGTCATATCTCGGTGTGACGTTAACATATGAGAGTGCTGGAGGTGAACTAGTTAAACAGGTTACCCAATCAGAACTGAGGGGGGTGGAGTCAGAGGGACTATAAAACCAGCTCTGGGAGGGGGAAACAGGGAGTTCATTGGGAGTTGGGTGGTTGGTTGGAGTGGGAGTGAATTGGAATAGAGTCTGTGGGTAGGTCGAGTTAGTGTAGTGAAATAAGCTGAGTCAGGAACAGTTAGGGAGCTAGGAAGACAAGTAAATATCTGAGACGTGGTTTAGTGAGTGAGAGCAAGTAGCGGAAGTTATAGGTCTGGATAGGCAGCCCATGATTGTAATTGACTGAGACCATTTATGAAACCACACGCTTGTTAAACTGCAATAAATAAACAGAAGTTTATGTTCCAATTTAACCCTGACTGGGCCTGGGTGGTAGCAGCGAGAAATAAAGTAGTGAAACATCCGGGGACCCTGTGTGATCGCCACACTCGGTTCCTCAATGCCTTCGGAGTCAAACGTTCCGGCTGCTGAAGGATCAAAAACCGAAGTGAGTGTTCCAGTTTTCGAACGTTCTTTCGGAAGCTGAACATCTGACGGGGCTTCCACGGCAGGAGCTTCCTACAGCCAATCGGAAGCCGTGCTTTGAAAGTCGAACGGACTTCCAGAACGAATTCTGTTCGACTTCCGAGGTACAAATGCATTACGTATTGGAATTATATGTGAAATCTGTGAGAATTGAATAAAATACCGTATATTTAAATGAAAAGGAAAGCAGAGCAATACGTTTGGCATCAGCTTGGCTACAGGAGTTGCCAAAAGGAGGTGAACAAAAAAGAAAAATAATAGTATTTTGTAATATAAATGCCGCTACGTATTTAAAATACTCCCCCAAAACACAATTAACACAGAACCACTTTCCAAATTCACCTCAAAACTTCCAGCAACTGTGTTGAAAATATAATTTCCCTCCATAGGGCTCTGTAGTAAAGCATTTGCTATGCAGGCAGAAGGGGCCCTGGTTCAATCTCTGACCTCTCCACATAGGGCTGGGAAAGACTCCTGCCTGAAACCCTTGAGGGCTCCTGCCAGTCAGTGTAGACAATACTGACCTACATGGACCAATGGTCTGACTCAGGTATAAGGCAGCTTCCTATGTTTTGAATAAATTATTCAAGTTCCTTGTCATCACGCTCACCTGTAAAGGCACCTGACAAGCCAGTGATGCCTTCCAGGCTCACTCACCTGCACAGGTGATAATTCTCCAGCATCCTTTCCACATGAGGTTAAGCAAACACACACACACACACACGCAAGCAGCAGCACGAGATAAAGTATGCAAAGCTAATAGATAATAGCCGTTGAAAGGACCATACTTTGATCACATCCAGTTATAATAATAATACTAATAATATTTATTTATACTTTATTTTAAACTTTTATTTTATTTATGTTGCTTCTCCAAGAAAATATTCTGCTGCTTTAAGTTGAAGAAGATTGGATACTTATAATAAAAAGAAGTTTGCTGTATTAATATATAAATATATTAAAGGTTTTTATTCATAATAGCCCAAAGTAGTGTTTTCTTATGGGTGAGCATCCCATAAAGTCCATTTTCAGTGCAATCCTATAAAAACTTCCATTAAGTCCATTAAACCATTATTCCATTAACCCATTATTATTTATAATAATTATACTTATCTTTATTATTATTATTATTATCATCATCATTCCATTAACCCAATAATAACCCAATCCCATTAATGGGGCTTACTTCTGAGGAGACCCATATAGGAATGCACACGTAACTGACAACAATTCACGTCAGCCCCTTGGGCAAAGGTCAGAAATATATTGATCCAGCAACAGTGGGAAAGCCACAGGTTCCCCACCCCTGAACTAGGACTGACCATGGATTAGCTCACAGAAAGAGCATACTGGCAGCCATCTTTTCTTTGACAACCTGTTGCATGTTTATGTGAGAAACAGTCTTTATATGCTCGGTTAACACAAGATTATGCAAGTGGCTTTTTATGTGATGCTAATACAGTTGTACCTTGGTTTGCGAACGCCTTGCGAGTCGAACGCTTTGGCTCCCAAACGCCGCAGACCCGGAAGTGAGTGTTCCTGTTTGCAAACATTCTTTGGAACCCGAATGTCCGACGCGGCTTCCAATTGGCTGCAGAAACTTCCTGCAGCCAATCGGAAGCTGCGCCTTGGTTTCCGAATGTTTTCCCCACTTACATGCATTTTGACTCACATGCGATCGCTTCTATGTGCAGCGCCAGGAAATAGTTAAACAAATAGATTTAAATAGCAAAAATGGCGCAAAAAGAGCAGAAACACAACTTGCAATCCCATGAGCCTTTGCACCAACGTTCGAGGACTGTGGAGAGCTAGAGTTTGGAAGGAATCGTTTAGGTGGAGTTTGGTGGGGGTATTTGTGGATTTTGGACCGAGTTCGGCTTTTTAGATGGTGTTCCCCACTATACACGATTTCACGTATACGTGTGGTACCTGGGAATGTAACCCCCATCAGTGGGGAGACACCTGCATCAGGATTTCTGTCATTTAATTCTACTTGGGGCTCATCATGCTCTTCCATGACTGCTGATTTATGTATCTTCAATGGGACTGCCAGATCAGGAGCATCCCAGATCCTGAGATTTCAGGGCCCAAGCCTGAGACTTGGTGATGTCACAGGGACAGGCCCTGGAGATGGAGGTTAAGTGGGAGAGGGGAGCAGAGGAGGACAGGTCTCCCAGAGGTTCTATGCTGTAATTTGCAGCCAAGTCCTGCTGGGCTAACGCTCGCAAACAACATGCATAATCTTCTTAATATTCTTTTACTCTATTAAAGGCATTCTCACCCACCTGAAGATTCAAGCCGTCTACCTGTCAGGGGAAGGCAAACCTGGAGACTGGTCAGAACTGGAGGTCTGGTAACCTGAATGTATAGTTTTTAATATATTGACCAAATATTCTATTGCTGCAAATCACTTTCTGTTCATTTTGCAGTTTGGCAAGTAAGATAAGCAGTTACACACACCTTTAAAAAATAAATGGCACAATGACCCTACAGCTTTCCATTTCCGACTTATTAAAAAACCCACATAATACAAAGTGGTTTTGGAGTCGTTTAGAGGGTTTGTTTTTTAAAAAATGATCCAAATAAATTAGCCCACTTCATTAAGTGACTTCCTGTGTCACCTTTGGCCATTCTCACCCGCCAAAGAGATTTCTGCAAACGTGCCAAAAGGGAAGTGGGCGATGACAGGCCTCCAAGTATGTGCCGAAAGGATATTAAGGACCGATTTTTACAACACAGCAACCGCTTGCTTTTATCACACTAGCTTTTGAGGCATTTCCAAAAGCTTCTGGCTGTCTCCAGCAAAACTCTATTCCACAAGACAGTAGCTTAGTGGTAGAACATTAAGTCCATTAATACAGGGATGAGGAACTTATGACCCTCCAGATCAGAGCTTTCCAAACTTTGTGTGTCAGTGACACACTTTTTAGGCGTGCATCATTTTGCAACACAATAATTCAGTTTTACTAGCAAACTGGAGGTTAAACTAACCCCTTTCCAGCCCCAGGAGGAGTGCAGGGAGCGTGACACACCTAGAACACACTAACATGTCATGACACACAGTTTGGAAAGCTCTGCTCCGGATGTTCCTGGACTCCAATTCCCATCAGCCCCAGGCAACATGGTCAGGGATTGTGGGAGCTGTAGTCCATCAACATCTGGAGAGGCCCACAGGTTCCTCAACCTTCGACCAAAGTTACTTGGCCCAACCAGAAAAGCATTGCCTGCCTGCCCATACATATTTGTTGACTCATCTGCCTGCCTGCACATACCTATGTTAGTCAGTGATGGACAACTGTCCTCCAGTTTTCAAAATTCTCCCAGTTCATTTGCAGGCAAGAGATTCTTACCCACCGCAGGCAAATCAGGCAAGCTGCTATTTACGAGCCTGCCATAAAGCAAGCCTGGCAAATGAGAACACCGAAACGCAAAGAACATTTCGATATCTAGCCTTCTCTCTCTCTCTCTCTCTCTCTCTCTTCTTGCCAGTTACGCAAGTAGTAATTACTCTATTATGCCTAACTATGCAAACAACGTGCGGGCCTTACCCCAGTAGTCATTAACAGAGTACTTAAAAGGGTTCCCCGGCCTTTGATGTGGGGAATTAACAAATAACGAAGCATTCTTGTTCCAACTGTAATCCCAGAAAGGGACATTCCCTTGTATTTAATTTTTTTTTTTTTTTTAATCTTAAGCAGAACACACACAGGCACACACAGCTCAGGTGTGCTGCCCGGCCAAAAGTGTCAAACAAAATTCCATTTTCATACGCTTACAATTCCCACTGTGCTCAATGGGGTTTATTTGATGGGCACAGGATTGCAGGCCAGTATATGTTTTTTTTGTACAATTAACTGCAATGTTGGCACAAACCAAGCTGTTTTCCAAATTTTGCTGCCTTCCCCTTTCCCCCCCCCCCCAAAAAAAACTAGAATTAAACCACTTCAGCAGCCTTGGAAATTCTAGGCGCAGGGCAAGGATGCTGAACATCAGTCCCAGGAAATAAATGACGGGGGGGGCCCAACCTGTCTCCCTGGCCCTTGGGACCCTCCCTCAGGCCATGCTCCAACCCGGACGAAAGGAATGAATAATCTAAATAATCTTATAGCATCTTGAAATGTCTGTCCATTTTATGTCTTCAGGACCAAAGCCCACACCTCCATTAGGACCGCCCACCACCTATCACATAAACGGCTGCTGGATGGCAAAACGCACCTGGCGCCTGGCTAATTTTGGACGCTGGGGCCATCTTAATAAGTCAGTCTCAGCCTGCCAAGGAGGGAGCCAGTCTAACCTCTCCTGGGAGGGAAGTCCACAAAGTTGGGGCCACGGGAAAAGGCTCCCTTTCCTGCCACCGCCGACCATGCGCTTCTGATGCTCATGGGACCGACAGAAGGTGGTCGACCAAGGATCCTAGCACCCAGGCAGGTTCATATATATAGGGAGGTACATTTTCTCAAGGAGCCTGGGCCCCAGTCATATAGGGCTTTGGAGGTCATAACCACCACCTTGAATTGTGCAGTTGTTTTCATGACCTGGGGTAGCCCAGCTGGTAGAGCACGAGACTCTTAATCTCAGGGTTGTGGGTTCAAGCCCCACAGCGGGCAAATGATTCCAGCACTGCAGGGGGTTGGGCGAGGTTATCTACGTGCGCTTCCTTCCAGCTCTACAATTCTATGCTCTCTGGAACAGGCGCCAGTCAGCAGCTGGGCTGGAGCATTTGGGGGCAGCTGAAGCTTCCAAATAAGAGGGCTTTGATAAAATATCTTGTCCAGGACAGGAGAACACGGGCCACAGACTCCACCTCTGCAGAGCCACAGGGGTACTTGCGTTCATGCTGGGGGCTTTTAAAGCATCTCCCCATATCCCTCGTTGCCAGTGGCAAGAATTAAGACTGAATCTTGCCCTCTATCTCTGTACTGCTGTTAGCCACTGCATCCTCCAGCCACTGACTCCTAGCAGGAAAGGAAGCTGCCTAATACAGTGGTACCTTGAGTTAAGTACTTAATTCGTTCCAGAGGTCCGTACTTCACCTGAAACTGTTGTGAACCCGAAGCACCACTTTAGCTAATGGGGCCTCCTGCTGCTGCCGCGCCACCGGAGCACGATTTCTGTTCTCATCCTGAAGCAAAGTTCTTAACCTGAGGTACTATTTCTGGGTTAGTGGAGTCTGTAACCTGAAGCATATGTAACCCGAGGTACCACTGTACCAGATCAGACCATTGGTTTTTATCCAGCTACATCTATCGTCTACAACAGACACATCCAACTCTTTAGAGACTGCGATCTACTCCCAGTATAATGTGATCTACCCATTGTCATTGCTTTTTTTGGGAAAGGTGGCAGACCATCAATCACACAACAGTCCACAGCCCTCAGTCCTTCGCCCACTCTGCCACCAACTAGGGGAGTTAAAGCTTTCACAGCAGCGCCAGCAGGGGCAGGATGCGTCGCCATCGCTCAGGAGCAACAGGGCAATCTCTTTTTTTACTCCTGCGATCAACCTGGATAACCCTGGCGATCTACCCGTCGATCGTGGTTGCCCGGTTGGTCTACAATTACCAGCAGCACCTCTCCAGGGATTCAGGCAGTCAACATTCCCAACCCTACCTGGCGATGCCAGGAATTGAACCCGTGACCTTCTGCATGCAAGGCAGAAGCTCTACCGGTGAGCTAGGACCTTTCCCCAGCAGGACTCTTATTCTGCCCTGTGTCCTCTGACATGCGGCGAGGACCACAGGAGCTGTGCAATATCTTGCCCCTTGGACAGAGTTCAGGCAGTCGAGAACAAGCAGCCAGATCCCACGCAAAGAGGACCGAGATTTGGAAACAGAAACGTGAGCAAGTGTTCCAAAACAAAAGCATGACACTATCTGCCCATCCCACCAAGGCTGAGTTACAGCTCAGAGCTGCTGCATGACACAGAGCGAAGCTCACGCAGCCGGTGATGATAAGAGCAGAAATATGCAACATCTGTAGAAAGAACTGGCGCAGCACAGGGGAAGAACTGCCTGTGAAGCTCATAAGGGCAAGCAAGGCCTTCTGATTTCTCCATGCGTTTGTACCTTATACCATCATTATGCCACCCAGCCTCTTAAGGAACTCACCCACTTTATCTTCACAACAACCCTGCAAGGCCAGGCGCAAAGAACCTAGCAGTGGGCCAATGCTCTAACTGCTGCACCACACTGCCCCTCATGTTTATATGCACAGATAAAGACAACAATTTTCTAAGATACGCATTACTTATAACACAAAACAGCGTACACCACCTTGAGCTCCTTGAAGGAACTGGGGGAGATAAATGTAATCATTTACATGTTATAGAGAGGATTGTTTGGCTCCCTCTGTCAAGTTTCAGACAAGCTGTTTTTAATTTCACCAATAATTTAGCAACGTCTGTATTTTTATGCTTAACTGGTTTTTCAAATCCTGCTCATAGGTTTAAGCCATGAACTTGTTTCTTAGCCATCCGAGCTGTTTCATTAACATTTTATGCCTTTTTCCCTTCTTTTGTAAGCTACATCAAGTCTATTTCTCAAAGAAAGCCAGGACGCAAACTTCCAAATAAATAAATATCGCCCATACAAAATTTTACACAGAAGCACCTTTTCAAATTCCATTTCTTCGCTACGTTGAATGACCCTCGCACACTAGTGTGACCCCAAAATATATAACTCGGGGTAAGTTTGGGGTAGGGAGAAGGAAGGCTATGTGCCACCAATATTCCATGACAAGTCTTTAGCTGAATCAATGCCCTGTTTATTTTCTTTATCCAAAAAGACGTCTAGCATCACTCTGCTTCTGAGTAACTTACCAGAAAAGCGGTATTCCTTGTCCAATGCAACACATTGGACAGAGCGGGGATTATTTCTGCCTCCTACTTTCACACTAGTGCAGTTTACAACACACATGCAAAGCAAAAAATAATAATACATCCATCATAAAATACAACACACACACCTGTTTCCACCCACAGTGGATTACAGAGACCTCGATACAATTTTGGACTGAAAAATACACTCAGATCTGACACCTAGAAGAGGTGATTCCGATTCCACACCAATCACGCTCCTGGCAAGCCACCTTCCAGATATTACTGTACCACAAAACCATTAATAATCACCTAATTAATAGTACTGGAAAATTGCCTTTCAACACTGTTCTCAAGACATTGCACTGGCATAATAAGGACTGAAAATAAAACACATTCAAGGAAGTTCAGGGACAACCGATCTCATTCTCACAAATGAATTCAAAACTCGTTTTAAAAGCGGTTAAACAAAACAGTAAGAGATAATAAAAAAGACAGTGTGACCACCTCTCGGTTTTAAAGAGGGCAAAATCAGGAAGATCCCGCTCTCGGAGTGCCAGAGCTATCGTTAGGCCAGATTTATAGTCACAAGATTATTCCATTTGACTTGTGCGCTCAAACATTTCGCATTTGGGAGAGATCAGCAAGAGATCTTGCATTGCTTATCCTTGCAAAAAAAATAATAATAATTAATTTTTTTGGCGGTTTCGAGCGTTGTGCGCTTCCTGCCATCCGTTTCTGAACACCGAAGTTTGCTTTGGGGTAGAGCGCGGGGGTGCGAGCAGCTGGCCTTCGCCTGGGGCGCAAAAGAGCTCTTGCGCGACCCACGCGAGATCCCTCTCTTACCTTTCGGAAGGGACATGGCTCTCTCTTTCTGGCTGCGTGGATCGGCGGAGGAGAGAGAGCGCTGCTTCCTGGCGGGTTCCGCCCGATGAAGATCCGGCTAGGCGCCCAGGTGAGGCAGCGGGAGACGTCGGGGCAGGGCGCGCGCCGGCAGCACCCAGGACATGTCCAGACAGCCTCGCAGCCTTCGCGTGGATGAAGCGCAACAGCCTCTGCAGGAGGGGCGGCGAGAAGCTGCATAAAAGGAGCCCCGGCCCCGCCCAGGACCATGCGTTCTGCCCCCCGCATTGGCTGCTTTCTCTGAAGGGGGCGGGGTTTTGCTAGACCACGCCCCCTTCCCTGCTCTACCTTTTATACGCAGGTAGCCCTGCAGGGAATCCCAGTCACCGGCTGCGTGGTAGAGAAGCGTTGATCTATGCACAAGGCAGAAGGTGCTCTGGGTGCCACAGGAATCCTCGTCACCTTCTTCCCCTGCAAGTTGTTTTTTTATTATTATTATTTCTGTACCGCTTTATATTTTTAAGAAAAATCTCAAACCGGTTTAAAGGTAAAGGGACCCCTTTAAAGGTAAAGGGTCCAGTCGTGACCAACTCTGGGGTTGCGGCGCTCATCTCGCTTTACTGGCCGAGGGAGCCGGCGTACAGCTTCCGGGTCATGTGACCAGCATGACTAAGCCACTTCTGGCGAACCAGAGCAGCGCACGGAAACGCCGTTTACCTTCCCGCCAGAGCGGTACCCATTTACCTACTTGCACTTTGACATGCTTTTGAACTGCTAGGTGGGCAGGAGCAGGGACCGAGCAACGGGAGCTCACCCCATCGTGGGGATTCGAACCGCTGACCTTCTGATCGGCAAGTCCTAGGCTCTGTGGTTTACAGCAAAGCAGTTTGCAGCATATTAAATCAATAAAACATAAATAAAACAATCTGAAGAAAGTCAAATATAGAGCATACAGTCAAAGCAACATAACAGAAAACTAAAATGCTATCTTAAAAGATTTCAAAATAAAAGTTGGTTTCCCTGCACTGGGTTACCACTGGCATGCTGTGTTTCAGCATCCAAGGTCTTGCTTCTTCTGCGCCCTTGCCCTCTGAGGTTTGGCAAGAGGCTGCCAGGAAAACAGGAAGCTAGCTGCTGCTACTAGCCTGCATTGGCATAAGTTAAAACAGTAAAATCATCCAAAGTCATCCAAATGCATTGATAATCCAAACACACACAATATATAAAAGACTACATAGCCACCATTGAATAAATCAGGAAACGTTAGATTTAGCTTTAAAGATCTTGGCTAAGTACGCCCAAAACAATCTTTGTAGTATCATCCCTCGACAAATATTGGATGACAGACTCTTTGTAAATCAATATTTTGAGCTGCAAGGCAGTCCCTAGGAGATCTCTGCGAGGAGTGTCGAGAAGAGGGCAATCCCAAATTATGTGATGGTGTTTTCCTATTACAGGAACAGAATCTGTTCTGGGAGGGTTGTTGTTTGTTTTTTTTTAAACCTCATGAAGCTAGTTGTCTTGTTGCACCGTGTCAGAAAAAATCCATAATTTTCATGTGGTCCGTGGAGGGGGTGTGGGTGGGGAAGTTTGGGAATTTAGGGAAATTTGTATTTAGGGAAAATGTGTTATCTCCAGATGTATCACCATGGGGCACCATAAAAGCTAACTGCTGCAGAACTCAGCCACATTACAACCATGTGTATCCCATCCCATCCGGCTACAGCCGAATGATCCCACAGTGCATTAAAACAGCCCATTAAGAGTTTCACCCAAATGTTCGTATCGTGCATCGTGCAAGATAGAAGTGCTACATTGCTGTCGTCAGGAAGCTGCCCCATGTGGTGAACCAGGGAACTACAAGTGGCAGCATTATCTGCGGAGAACCACCCAAGCTTGGAATCTGGAACTTCCAGAGCAGGATGAGTTATCAAAAGGGATTCTTGTTCCAGCTTAACATTGTGTGGCGGGCAAGAGTCACATCCATGCCACACGTTCCTTAGCACTTTTGTGCCACATTAGCAGTCACAGGGAATCCTGGGAACTGTAGTTTGTTCAGGGTGCTGGGAACTGTAGGTCTGTGTTTTATTATTTATGAAAATGGTGTCCATAGATCTAAGGGCAGTTCACAGAGAGGGCACAACCAGGAGCCCTCACGCAGGTGCCTGCTTCCATGGGGATCCCCGCCCCATTCTGGAAATGGCAGCAGAGCAACTTAGGTTCATGATGAGCAGCTGTGAACCCCAGAATGAGGCGGGCAAGGGGCCCCAGCATAGCTCAGCCCAGTGCTCCTCTCTGAGGATGTTGGCGGGATTCCCTGCCAAAGGTTGCATTGGCTGGTTGGGCTCTGCCCTTTGCAGGCTCCAGTGGCGGTGAGCTCAGGTGGCGGTTGCAACTTGCCCACCCTGGGTCCCGGCAACCCACGCTACGCTGCTGCATCACCAGAGGCCACCCCTAGCTCTCACTGTGGTGTAGTGGTTAAGAGCGGTGGACTCATAATCTGGTGAACCGGGTTCGTGTCTCTGCTCCTCCACATGCAGCTGCTGGGTGACCTTGGGCTAGTCACACTTCTCTGAAGTCTCTCAGCCCCACTCACCTCACAGAGTGTTTGTTGTGGGGGAGGAAGGGAAAGGAGAATGTAAGCCACTTTGTGACTCCTTAGGGTAGTGATAAAGCAAGATATCAAATCCAAACTCCTCCTCTTCTTCTTCTTCTTCTTCTTCTTCTTCTTCTTCTTCTTCTTCTTCTTCCTTTTCTTCATGTTTGGGCCCTGAAATCTCAGGGTTTGGCATGCTCCTGAGCTGGCAACACCCTACACCAGGCATGGCCAAACTTGGCCCTCCAGCTGTTTTGGGACTACAACTCCCATCATCCCTACCTAGCAGGACCAGTGGTCAGGGATGAGGGAATTGTAGTCCCAAAACAGCTGGAGGGCCAAGTTTGGACGTGCCTGCCCTACACACACTGGGGGGGGAAATAGGGATTCAAATGCAATCTGGCCTGTGTGTGTGTGTGTGTGTGTCTTAACTCCCTCTTATCTCAAAGGGTGGAATTGGGTAAGAAGGTGGACAGGAAAAGAGAAGCCTTGTGAGAAGAATGAAAGGGCAGGGAGACGTTAGGACAGCATGCGTGGGCGGAGAAGTTATTCATTTCAGTAGGAAAGGAAGGTGTGGAAAGGAAGCTGTTAGGTTGTTAATCTGTGTCATGGATTAAAGGAGTACCCACCACCTGGGAAGAAACAATGAGAGATTGCAGGCCGCTCCCACCAATGTTAAATGTGTCTTTTGCACCTAACAGGCAAATACACTGATAATAATTATAATAAGCCTCTGCTGCAGGGAAGGTTTGACAGGTATCTGGGCTGCAGCAGGTAAGTAGGTAGCAGGGGAGTTTAACCCATTTGCACCTTGCTGTGGTCCTGAGGAAGGTCCCTTCTCTGAAACTGAAGTATCTGTGCTGGAAGGAATCCCCCACTTTGGTTCACTCCTGAGAATCCCACCACAACTTCCTGCAGCGAAAGGGCTAAGCATATAATCCAGGGTATAGATAACATGGTAAAAGAGATGCCTCTTTTATTTACCGCACTTTACTGTTCATCTATTGCATTTCCATCCCACCCTTTTCCTCCAAGAACCACTGTACATTTAAAGCAGGCTTCCTCAAACTCGGCCCTCCAGATGTTTTTGGCCTACAACTCCCATAATCCCTAGCTAGCAGGACCAGTGGTCAGGGATGATGGGAATTGTAGTATCAAAACATCCGAGTTTAAGGAAGCTTGATTTAAAGTAATATTAGATCGCTTTAAATGGTAATGGCTTCCCCCGAGTCCTGGGAACTATAGTTTGTTAAGGGTGGCTGAATGTTGTTAGGTCATATGGTTGCCATATCTTGAAGACCTGCCCCTGCCGCACCCGTGCACCTCTTAGGCTGGCAATGGCCATGATGTGCAGAGCAACCCGAGCCCAAAACTGAGCCCTCCAAAACCAGGACATTTCCTTTAAAATGTAAACATCAACCCGGATGGGCATGTTGGCCCCCAAAAAGAGGATATGCCCAGGTTTTCCCAGACATATGGCAACCCTAGGTAAAGGTAAAGGGACCCCTGACCATTAGGTCCAGTCGTGACCGACTCTGGGGTTGCGGCGCTCATCTCGCTTTATTAGCTGAGGGAGCCGGCGTACAGCTTCCGGGTCACGTGGCCAGCATGACTAAGCCGCTTCTGGCAAAGCAGAGCAGCGCACGGAAATGCTGTTTACCTTCCCACCGGAGTGGTACCTATTTATCTACTTGCACTTTAATGTGCTTTCGAACTGCTAGGTTGGCAGGAGCTGGGACTGAGCAACGGGAGCTCACCCCGTCGCAGGGATTCGAACTGCCGACCTTCTGATCGGCAAGTCCTAGGCTCTGTGGTTTAGCCCACAGCGCCACCCGCGTCCCTCCATGGCAACCCTAGGAGACCCCTATTCCCCTCCCAGAGCTACAAGTCCCTGAGTTCCCTGGCAAGAGGGATTGATCATTAAACCATTCTGGGAAGGGGAGTTAGGGGGTCTCCTAATGGCTCTCAGCACCCCTTAACAAAACAGGGGCGGCCCACCAATTAGGCAAGGTGAGGTGACTGCCTTGGGCGGCAGGATCCACAGGGGCGGCAGAGACAGCCTCCAAGGAACACATCGCCAGCTGCTGCCTCCACTGCTATGATAGCAGCATGACAACTGCCCCTCACACCTTAGGGGCTGCTCAGCAGCCTCCGCCATTCCGCCTCTACAGCAGCCTCTTGGCAAATTGGTGCCGCTGTTCTCCTCCCGCCATGGGGAGTACTGTATTTTTCTATAAGACGCACCTAGCTTTTGGAAGAGGAAAACAAGAAAAAGAATATTCTGAATCCCAGAAGCCAGGACAGCAAGCGGGATCACTGCGCAGCAATCCCACTTGCTGTCCTGGCTTATGGGATAGCCGTGCACAGCCTCTCCCAGGCAAGGGGAGCCTTCATCCCCCTGCCCGGGAGAGGCTGCGTGCGGCTAAGGCTCCCCCAAGAGCCACGCTCCCTTTAAAGAGCATGCGGAGTGTGTGTGCGGCTCTTGGGGGCTTTTCCCCGAGGAGGGGTAGCCCTTCTCCCTCCGCTGGGAAAAGCCCCAAAGAGCCGCACACATGCTCCACATGGCTCTTTAAAGGGAGCGCTGAGCAGAGCCTCCCACCTGCATTCACTCCAAGAAGGAATACAGTAAATGGCAGTAAATGGCAGGGGCTGCCCTCTGGGGGCTGCTGGCATGATTATGAGCCCCTTCCTCACCACCCACAACGCTTTTGATTCCCACTTCAGCTCTCAGGTAAGGTTGATTTTATTCTTGCCCTTGTTCCCCATGTAGGTCTTCATTCACCCCCTTGTTCCCTGGTGGGGTGCTATGCAGACAACTCTGTTTTGGGGCCGAAAAACGGTGCACATGTTGGCAATTGTGTACATGTCAAACGTGCCCAAAGGGGTAGTTGCCTGTATTGTGGTTCATTTCAGGCGCCAAAGTGCCCTGGGCCAGCCCTGTTAACAATTCTTGAGGTAAATCATGACTGCTTAAAGTGGAATGTTACTGTTTTGAAAGTACAGTTTGATAGGGTCTTCATTATGCTTTGGGCATGAGCGTGAGGGAAAGAATGTTCACCACCTATGATGGATCCTAAGCTTAACTCACCAGCGGCATAGAAGTCTAGGGTGTTGCACAGATAGTGTCGTTTGATGGTTTAATCACAAGGTGGCATGGGACTTGTTTGAATTGTGAGTTTCAAGAAAGCCAAGGTGCTTCCAGGTGAGGCATTAGGTCAGCCTTCCTCAAACTTGGGTTCCCAGGTGTTGTTGGACTACAACTCCCATCATTCCTAGCCAGCATGGCCAGCAGTCAGGGATGATGGGAGTTGTGGTTCAAGAACATCTGCAAACCCAGACTCAGAGGCAGAAGAGGAGGGCTGGAGAGGGGGAAGAGGCAGTGATGGGGCAGGATTCTCCCTGAAGAATCCAGGGAGTTCCAAGCAGGGTGACTGCTTGGGAAAGACCCTGGAGGGGAGGGGTCTTGCAGAGTGGGGGAAAGGCAGGGACCTTCAGTCCTTGCAACTGCTTCACTGGAGAAAGACCTACTGGGAAGAGATGCTAGGGTCACCAGGCCTGCTCTGTGAAGAGTGAAAAGCACTGACACCATGTTTTTTATTGCTGGTCATGTGACTCTGGCTCCTGACATCCGGTCAGCTGCTCAAGGAGGGCAGGTGTTGGCACCAGCCCAGGTTGCATTTGGACTTCTACTTTGGAAGCTGCCTTATACCAGGTCAACCAACTGGTTCCTCTAAGCTCAGTATTTTCTGCAATGGCTCTCCAGGGTTTCAAACTGGGAGTATTTCCCAGTCCTACCTGGAGATGCCAGGGACTAAACCATGGACCTTCTGCATGCAAAGCAGGTGTTCCAACATCATACTATGACCATCCCCAGAAAGGCTTTGATATGAGGCTCAGGTTATAAATAAGCTCTACGTTCCTACACTGCCAGCCTTTGAGTGTTTGTGTGTGTAGACTCGGGAGAAGACAAAATTGCTCCTCCGTCTCCCCCTTCCACCCTGAGCTTGAAAAACATGCCCACACGTCATTCATGCTTCCTTGAGATTCAGCCAACAGAACCTTCCCTTGTTTGTGATTTAACAGGAGCAGGGAGAAGGTCAGGTGGCCTTGCAGGAAAAGGACTCGTAAATGAGCTGCATGAGTAAATAGCACGGCACATACTGGGTGGTTTTCATATTCCCCACCCACTTCCATTCCAGAAATTCTTTGCTGTCAAGGGCCCTCTCCAAAGAATGCACACAACAGACACACAATGAGAGGCAAGAGGCTGGCTGAGTGCCTCTTTAGGAAAGCGAGGCAGCAAGTGACTTGGCATGTGTACAGATTAGCAGCTTAAAACACAGTGAGGTCGTCTGTCTGCTGTCCCCACCCATGCATTTCAAGTTACATTTGCACTTGCTGTACCTAGGGCTGCCAGCCCTCCAGGTCTGAGCTGAAGTCTTCAGGTTCGCCTGGCCCCCTCCAGGTGGCAGGTGGAGGGCTTGAATCTCCAAGAGTGACTTTATTAAGAAAGCGGTGCATGCAGCTTGCACGCTTCAGCTCATAAGTTGGCTAAACATTATAGCATGTACACGCTGGGGGATATGCCTTCCTCTGCTCCCCTCTCCCAATGAACCTCCGTCTCCAGGGCCCATCCCCATGACATCACCAGGAGCTGCCCTTGGGACTCAGGTTTGGGCCCTGACCTGCGTGCATTACCTGATTTGTTTCCCTGTACCTGCAACTCCTCTGAAATCCTATTCTAGGAAGCTGTTGTCTGCACATGTGCAATGGGAGTCCAAACTGTACACACTTCAGCTTATCTGTGGCTTGCATTTTCAACTTGTGTTTAAGCTGATTTGTGGGAAATTACAACAAACCTGATCACTTCTCAGGAAATACAGGGTGCATACGGATTGTGTGGCTCACTTCATGTGCACTCAGCTACAAACACCAGTTGTGGGAGCATGCTGGAGTCAGAGTAAACAACAACAACAACAATTTATTATTTATACCCCTGGGTTTATAAATCTGGCTGGGTTTCCCTGCCACTCTGGGCGGCTTCCAACAAAATATTAAAATACTGTACAATAGTATGTTAAACATTAAAAGCTTCCCTAAACAGGGCTGCCTTCAGATGTCTTCTAAAAATCTGGTAGTTGTTTTTCTCTTTGACATCTGGTGGGAGGGCGTTCCACAGGGCGGGTGCCACTACCGAGAAGGCCCTCTGCCTGGTTCCCTGTAACTTGGCTTCTCGCAGTGAGAGAACCGCCAGAAGGCCCTCAGCACTGGACCTCAGTGTCCGGGCAGAACGATGGGGGTGGAGACGCTCCTTCAGGTATACTGGACCAAGGCCGGTTAGGGCTTTAAAGGTCAGCACCAACACTTTGAATTGTGCTCGGAAACATACTGGGAGCCAATGTAGATCTTTCAAGATATGTGCACATATCCTTGTAGTACCTAGAATAATGATGGTCCAACTTGTGACCAGTGGGCCAGATCCAGGGGCCAGATCCAGGCTCCAAAGCAATTAATACCAACAATAATAATCTGACCCCAGTCAGTTAATTATGGAGATCAAATTCACACCCCACAGTTCTACCACTCTAACATGGCCATGGCTTCCCCCAGAGAATCCTGGGAATCCTGGTTAATTAAGGGTGCTGAGAATGGTAGCTCTGAGGTCACTAATAAACTCTTGGCTTATTTGGGGAAAGCCATGACTGTGTTAAAGTGGTATCAGAGTGTTGTAAATGTATGACATGGATATGAGTGGACATCCTACCTTTCTGTCGAAAACAAACCAAAGCTGATTAAAAGAGCCAGTGTGGTGTAGTGGTTAAGAGTGGTAGTCTCGTAATCTGGTGAACTGGGTTCGCGTCTCCGCTCCTCCACATGCAGCTGCTGGGTGACCTTGGGCCAGTCACACTTCTCTGAAGTCTCTCAGCCCCACTCACCTCACAGAGTGTTTGTTGTGGGGGAGGAAGGGAAAGGAGAATGTTAGCCGCTTTGAGACTCCTTCGGGTAGTGATAAAGCAGGATATCAAACCCAAAACTCTAAAAGAGGAGAGAACCAAAATGGAAAAGATTAGATCTTATGGACATTTTCACTGTAAAGTCAGCAACAGCTAAAGCTTCATGAAAGATCATACAAAGATAAAAATTCACTAGCAACACATTTAAATAATATGAAATAGCTGTTCATAAACTATAAGTCAGCTGGATGTTGGTTGTTGTTTTTTTAAAGAAGTCCCCTACAGTGGTACCTCGGGTTACATACGCTTCAGGCTGCATATGCTTCAGGTTACAGACTCTGCTAGCCCAGAAATAGTGCTTCAGGTTAAGAACTTTGCTTCAGGATGAGAACAGAAATTGTGCTCCGGCGGCGTGACAGCAGCAGGAGGCCCCATTAGCTAAAGTGGTGCTTCAGGTTAAGAACAGTTTCAGGTTAAGTACGGACCTCCGTAACAAATTAAGTACTTAACCCGAGGTACCACTGTACTATCTAAAAACAAAGAGAGGGGGAGACAAACTAGGATGGCCGCTCATGCATCACCCAAGAAGAAGACAAGAGACAACACCAATTTGCATTAAAAATACCTTTGTTAATTTGTGTACCACTTAATGGGAATCACAAGCGGGGAAAGCATTGTCACACTCAGATCCTGTTTGTGGGCTTCCTATCTGCATTCCCATCTTGTAGGCAGCTGAGAACTAGGTTGGCCTGGGGTGGGGAATATTTTTTTGGCTCTACAAGCTGAACCTGGCCTACCTGCTCTCTCCAGTTAACCTAAGAGGCTGTTTTCTGAAAACACACCTGGCTGTCCCATATGCAACATCAGATGCAAGGCAGGCCGTCCTGCAGCTGCAGAAAACTGGAATGATTTCGAAGCAGATGCATGGGGAATTCCTGTGTTGTGTACACACTATGTATTTAAAGTACATTCAAGGCATGTTTCTGCCCCTCAAAGGATTCTGGGAACCGTGGTTTGTTAAGTTAGGTTGCTGGGAGTTGTAACTCTATGATGGGTAAACTACAGATCCCAGAATTCTTTGAGGGAAAGAATGTGCTTTGCATGTGATTTAAAGGTATAGTGTACACAGCCAAGTTCGGGCACACCAGCCAGTTCCCAGACTTTAAACTCAAATATAACTGTGAGAAGGATTTTAGCCCACTCTCTTAAAAAAAGAAAAATACATTTATATTTAACTTCAAAGGGGGATATTGCAAATAAGAGGCTTAATTAAAAAGTGAGAAGTGAATAAATTCAGTCAGGATAGTTTCCTCCGTTTCCCAGTTAGCTATTATGACTCATGCCATTCAGTTTAATCCTAGGCGGAATCCACACAATGGGGCAAATTCAGAGGAAGTTTTGTGCCAGTTCCATAAATGCCCTAAGCACTGAAATTTAATCTCTCTAATGGCAGCCTTCCCTAAATTGGTGCCAGCCATGTTTCCTGAGGGTTTGATGGGAGTTGTAGTCCAAAAGATACAGCAGGCACCAAGTTTGACAAGATTGCTCTGTGGTCCGGTTCCTATTGTTATCCGAACCCAGCAAAAATGGAATGCTGCCCCCACCCAACACAACAGAAAGAAACACAATCCAACTGAGATCTGAATATCAAAATTCCACAAGGTATATTCCACAGTATAAGCTGGTTATAGAAGGCAACTTTATAGTATGAATAAAAGGTAAAGGTACCCCTGCCCGTACGGGCCAGTCTTGTCAGACTCTAGGGTTGTGCGCTCATCTCACTCTAGAGGCCAGGGGCCAGCGCTGTCTGAAGACACTTCCGGGTCACGTGGCCAGCGTGACGAAGCTGCTCTGGCAAGCCAGCACCAGCGCAGCACATGGAAACGCTGTTTACCTTCCCGCTATAAAGCGGTACCTATTTATCTACTTGCACTTAAGGGTGCTTTTGAACTGCTAGGTGGGCAGGAGATGGGACCGGGAGCTCACCCCGCCACGGGGATTCGAACCGCCGACCATACAATTGGCAAGTCCTAGGCACTGTGGTTTTACCCACAGCGCCACCCGCGTCCCTTATAGTATGAATATGAACAGCTTAAAACTTGACATGACTTTTAAATGCTTGCTTAGAGAGAGAAAACCCAGATCAACCTAAATATAATTAAGCCAAATGCTTTCTTCTGTGATCTACAAACATATAAAATAGGATTAGGCAAATTCCTGGAGAACAGGGCTATCAGTGGAACAGGCTCCACCAAAGGCAGTGGGTCCTCCTTCCTTAGAAGTTTTCAAACAGAGGCTGGGCCACCTCCCTGCCAGGGCTTCTTTACCAGCGGTTCCTGCCTTGCAGGAAGGTAGGCCTTGGGGGAATTCCTTCCAACTGCATAATTATTTAACTTACAGGACCAACACAACCCCTATGGAAGCACAAAGAAGATATTAGGCAGCCCAAGTTGGAAAGGGTGAGTTAGGGATTCTTCTCCTTCTTTTAAGGTAACCTATACAGTGGTACCTTGTTTCTCAAATGCCTTGGTACTCAAACAACTTGGAACACAAACACTGCAAACCCGGAAGTAAGTGTTCCAGTTTGCGAACGTTTGGAAGCCGAACGTGCTCTGTTTTGAGTGTTACGCTTCTGATTTGAGTGTTACACTAAGGTCTGTCTATTTTTTGCTATTTACAGTGGTACCTCGGGTTACAGACGCTTCAGGTTACAGACTCGGCTAACCCAGAAATAGTACCTCAGGTTAAGAGCTTTGCTTCAGGATGAGAACAGAAATTGCATGGCGGCAGCTGGAAGCCCCATTAGCTGAAGTGGTAACTCAGGTTAAGAACAATTTCAGGTTAAGAACGGACCTCCAGAACAAATTAAGTTCTTAACCCGAGGTACCACTGTATTTTGCGTTTCTGTTTATGCGGCTCTTTTTGTTTTGTTTTGTGACTGTGTGGAACCCAGTTCAGCTACCGATTGATTGTGTGACTGCAGCACATTTATTGCTTTCATTTTATGGATCAATGGTCTCATTAGATAGCAAAATTCATCTTCAAATGTTGTTTTAGGGGTTGTTTTTAAAAGTCTGGAACGGATTAATCAATTTTGCATTACTTTCTATGGGAAAGCACGCCTCGGTTTGGGAACACTTTGGTTTTGGAACGGACTTCCGGAACAGAGAACCAAGGTACCACTGTAGTTGCAGACAGGAAGAACTCATCCCCTTTTAACATAAACACACACAAACACGAGACAACCACGGAGAGGATCTGGAGGGAGGGGGTGCGCGCGCCCCGCTGAACAAGGGTCCGCGGTCCCTTTAAGAGTCGAACGGAATGTATCAAAACAAAAAAGGCCGAGCACCCATTGGACGGCCAGCTGGCACGTGAGTCCACAGCTGATTTCCTGGCTTTTTTTGTGTGGTTTTTTTTTTTTGTTGCTGCTGCTGCCGCTGTGTGTCAGTTTCAGCAGGAGATTATGATGTCTCTCCCTGGTCACTGCCCTGCACTCTTTCTCCGCTGAAGTTGGCTGGGGGGGGGGGAGGCGGTGAAGGGGGAGGAAGACGCAGAACAAGAACAAGAGGTGGAGGGGGCGGCGGCAGCAGCAGCAGCAGCAGCAGCAGCAGATCCTGCCTAACTATTAATTGCTCCCCGCCGAACATTTCCCCTTTTCCTTTCTTTCTTTCTTTTGGACACATCTGGCTGGTTTGGCAGGAGCGCGCGGGGAGGGAGGGGGGCAGACAAGGCAAGGGAGAAGCAGCAGCAGCAGCAGGGGCGGCCCTTTCGCAAGGCGCCCCCCGCGCGCTCACAAAAGAACCGAGCCCACGAAGAGCACGCCGAAGCGGGGCGCCGGAGGGAGGAGGCAGCCAGCCAGCCAAGCAGCCAGCCCGCGCCCGGGTCGGCCTGCTGTGCCCGCGCCACCATGGCCCAGGCAGGGCAGCTCAACATCCTGGAGCCCGGCTGCCCGATCCAGGTGGAGCACGACCGCAAGAGGAGGCAGTTCACCGTCAGGCTGAACGGTAAAGGCGAGACCAGGTGGAGGTGGCGGAAGAAGAAGGGGCAGACAAGGGGAGCTTGGGGGGTGGGGGGTTGGAGGTTGGCTCGTGCATGGCTCGCCTCCCTCCTTTTATTTGGCCCTATCGGATTTGCTGTGTGTGTGTCCCCCACCCCCCCAAAAATATACCCCCCCACCCCCGCGCAATCTTTTGTTTGGAATGTAGGGAGGCGATGGATGCGCTTGCAAAAAAACTAAAAAGCCTTCCCCGCAACGCTGGTGTTGTTCCCTTGGAGAATTCAAAGCAAATCTCTGTGGTTTTTGTTCCTGCGAGGCTTAATTTTTATATATTAGTTTCTCTCTCTTTCCTTTACCCCCCCCTTATCTTTTTATTTTTTTTTTAAAAAACTATTGCTGCAGTGTGAGGCTGGTTATGCAACAGATTAGTTATGGTGTCAACCTCTTAGCAACTGGATACAGGGAGATTGTGGGAAGGAGAAGGAGGTGGGGGAGAAGGGGCGACCCAGAAATTTTATTCCTGCTTTCTCTTCTCTTTCTCTCTCTGCCCCCCCCCCCGCCTCCCTTCTTCCCCTGTGTGAGCTGCGCTCTTTTGCTCCCCGTAAGCTGCTGCTGCTACTGCTGTCTTGGTTACTCTCTGGTTGGTAGGGGAACACCTGTCCTCGCAGGATCTATTTTTAAATAAGCTGTGGAGGTTGATACCAGAAGCCCCCACGCCCTCCCCCTTCCGCCCCGCTCGGTGGTACAAACTTGCTTAATTTTTAGTTTGATTGCTGCCGCC
Source organism: Podarcis pityusensis (assembly GCF_964106645.2). NCBI lineage: Eukaryota > Metazoa > Chordata > Lepidosauria > Squamata > Lacertidae > Podarcis > Podarcis pityusensis. The sequence continues at coordinate 10,204,726 of NC_138039.1, forward strand.
TTCTCCCCCCTCCCTTTTCTCTCAATCTGCTAATTTTGAGTAAATCATGTGATGGGCAATATTACTTTTATAAATCCGGTTCCCTACTTATTTTTGCTGCAGGGAACAGTACTTAGATTTTAAGCTGCGTCTTACCATCATGTGAGGCCTGATCCTATGCGTAACTTATAACCCTGCAGACTTTCCAAAGCGAGTTGCTTTCGAGTAATTTGCTGTGGTTGTCAGAGATTGGCTACTGCTGCAGTCCTGTTTTCTGCGGTGTGGCTTGAGCGTCCTAAAACACATGTAGTAAAAAAAGCACCACCCATGACCATATGCAGAGGGCCTTCCCTTGTTTCCTAGCATCACGGCTGAGGCCCAGGGCTAGTTCAAGGCATGTTGCCGCCTGAAGCAAAGCGGCAAATGGTAACACTAACACTAACCCTTCCCGAGTCTGGGGCTGCTCACAAACCATTCATGTACAGCACATGACTTACCTCAAAGAGTCCTGGAAACTGTAGTTTGTTAGTGGCGCCCACCTGAGAGGTGCTGGAACTGTGCTCCAGCTGAAAAAAAGCACTGCCCTGGTCCATGACTGCAATATTACTAAGGGCAAGCCATGTGAAAAGAATGAAGCTTGTGTGTTTGTGTGTGTGTGTGTGTGAGAGAGAGAGAGAGAGAGCGAGAGAGAGAGAGAGAGAGAGACCCTTTTAACATTATTTTTTGCAAGGTCCATGCTGGAATTCTCAAATGGCTTAAGCATGCTTCGTAGCTTTCCTGCTTGACCACTGAAGGGATAGATTACGCAGGGTTCCCTAAACTTAGGTCCCCAGCTGTTTTTGGACTACAACTCCCATCAACCCTAGCTAGCAGGACCAGCAGTGAGGGATGATGGGAATTGTAGTCCAAAACCATCTGGAGACCTTGGATTAAGGGGTAGGCAATGAGAAAGGCAAGGGTACCAGACTTGGGCTGGGAGAGACCCCTGCCATAAACCTTGGAAAGAAGCTTCCAGTCAGAACAAAAAACACCGAGCTTAAATGAGCCAATATTCTGACTCTGCAGAAAGCAGTTTCCGTTGTTTTCATGAGAATTGCTGTTGCATTCAGGCTTGTTATGGGCGTCTGTATGAACAGGACACCAGATTAGATATGCCTTTGGCCTGATCCTGCAGGGCTGTTATGTAGGCTCCTGTCTACCCAATTAACGGATCAACAACATAACGGAATGCATATTTGCTCCCAAAGCCTGTTGCATTGACTTGCATCTTCAGCAATATGCTGGTGTTAGATATTATCAATGCTATTTTTAAAAGTTGCGCGGAAAGGTACAACACCATTGCCCATTCAGCAGACGGGTTGTGTGAGCAATGCAAAAAAATAAGTTCATTAAATATTAAGGGGTGGGGAGTCGAAAATGATGAAGTAACTCCTCAGAGTACCATTTGGTTTCAAGATGGTTCTGTGTCAGATTATAAGAGTGGATAAAAGTGCCTTGCTGATGAATACATAAAACTTAACACCCTGCCCAGTCAGAGATGTGCCTCTGTTAGTCGTTTATGACCCACAAATGACCTGAAAGGAACACGGAAAATCTCTTCTCCTGTTTGTATAGGAGAATCTCCTGCAACAGATTCTTGCTCGCTGCAGGCGACCAGGCAGGTGGCTATTTCCATTAACCTCAGCTGGGATATATACTGCATTGCATGGATAACTTTCTCTCAATGAAAATGCTTGTCTTTTCTAAATATATCAAGATATGTTCCATTTTTCCTCTTCTGCTTTTATTTTTAAGCTAAGACCCACCATTTTCGGGTTAAGGAAAAAAGAATCTAAGCGCTTGCTCCTAGTCAAATTGCAGGTTATATTAAAACGGGTAAACAATTTCAAAAATGATATACCCAATAGAAGACATTGTTCATAAGCTACTAAGAATAGTAACACAGAGATTTTGTTTTTCGCTAAGTGCCACCACATGCTGTTTTTTCAGGCCTAACAATGGGTGAAAGTAAACCATCAAATGAATATTGCTGGGACAACTGAAGGGCTGCAAAGAAAACAGTGAAGCCAAACAGTCTCTTTAAATAGCACATGGTTAAAATAGTTTCATACTGATGGATTCCCGTAGGAAATCTGCCGAGCCGTAAATCACTTCAGTTGCTCTTGTTGTTTTTTAAAAAGTTGTGTGAGTGAAAAGGTATTGTTGCAGTAGGTTTTAATTTTCTTTAGCTCCGAAAAAATATCTCGTAAGGGTGTGCAGAACATGATAGGGAAATATTTATACAAGGGTGGAGAGTTTGGGGAAAAAATGAGCGAGGAACAGATGTTAGTGTTCACTCTTTACAATGAAGGCAGGGTGTATAGGGAACACTGTTGAATAAGCTTGCAGCTGGTTTCAATAACATTCTCCACCAAGCACCTGAATGAAATGTGGAACTCTCTGCCACATGATGGCCAAAGGAACAGCTGCACCCCCAGAAGGGCTATACAGGGGATCATGGAGCATTTTAAATATTCAGGGTTTCATTGAACAAGTGGTTCCTTTTAGGGAATGGTATGTTCTATTGTTGGACTCTTGTCACCTTTTAAAATAATTATATTTCCTTTCCTCCCAAGAGCTCAAAGTAGTGGTACAGCCCTGTGAAGTAGGCTAGTCTGGAAGAGTAACTGGAACAGGGTACAAAGGGTGCTACCTAGCTATAAAATCAGTTTACTGGCCTTGCAGTGAGGGCAGACATCTGAACCCTAAGGTAAAGGTAAAGGGACCCCTGACCATTAGGTCCAGTCGTGACCGACTCTGGGGTTGTGGCGCTCATCTCGCTTTATTGGCCGAGGGAGCCGGTGTACAGCTTCCGGGTCATGTGGCCAGCATGACTAAGCCGCTTCTGGCGAACCAGAGCAGCGCACGGAAACACCGTTTACCTTCCCACCAGAGTGGTACCAATTTATCTACTTGCACTTTGATGTGCTTTCGAACTGCTAGGTTGGCAGGAGCAGGGACCGAGCAATGGGAGCTCACCCCGTCGCGGGGATTCGAACCGCCGATCTTCTGATAGGCAAGTCCTAGGCTCTGTGGTTTAACCCACAGCGCCACCTGCATCCCATCTGCACCCTAGACTTGCTCTAATGATCAGATGTAACGCTAAACCTTGGCTTGCCTACATCTCCTCTGGCACAGCTACAAGGAAATGATCAGAAACTTTTCATTTCCACTTTAGATTTACTGCAGTTTAGTATGCCATTGATCCCTAAACTTGATTAATCTTGACTGTAGCTAGTTGAAACAAGCCACTTTCACAAACTATGGCTTAAAACGCCTTCTTTCAACAATCTACCGTTCAGGGTTTGTACGACACACTAAACCACACTTAATCTGAAATGGAAGTGGAAGCTTAAGGTCGCCTCCTTGCAGTTACATCAGAAGAGGAGAGGGAGGAAAGACAAACAAACCCAGAGCTCACTGCAGATCGTCCACGGTTTAGCGCTGCATCCAAACAAAGCCACTATTTATCCCCATTGTAACCTGGGAACTGTAGGGATCAGCACGACTGCAATAACACATGCATAAGAGTAAAGTAAAGTGGTGACTGCAGAGGTTCAGCTTGTAAGCACGCTAAGCTTTACCAAATGATCTTCACCAGCCAAAATGCAACCTTCAGTGTTTACTTGGAAATGCAAATGATCTTGGAAAGAAGTGCTAGGCTTTAAACAACTGGTATGAAGTGGGACTTTCATTCTCTGACTTTCTCCATTGCCCGCTTTCCCCAGCTTGGTACCCCCAGCCAACAATAGTTGGGAAGGCTGCTCTGTGCTAACCCATCACAAACTTGAAAGCCTCATTATCACCGCCTTCCCTTGCCACAGCGCTACAAGTGGTCATAATTGCTCCTGTCCTGAAAAAAATAATCTTGGAGCTGCACTCCCAGTCCACAACACAGCTGAACAGTAGTTTGCGGGGAGAAGGTAGGAATCTCTCTAAAGTAAAGGTAAAGGGACCCCTGACCATTAGGTCCAGTCGTGGCTGACTCTGGGGTTGCGGCACTCATCTCGCTTTATTGGCTGAGGAAGCCGGCATACAGCTTCCGGGTCATGTGGCCAGCATGACTAAGCCGCTTCTGGCGAAACAGAGCAGCGCACGGAAACGCCGTTTACCTTCCCGCCAGAGCGGTACCTATTTATCTACTTGCACTTTGACGTGCTTTCAAACTGCTAGGTTGGCAGGAGCAGGGACCGAGCAATGGGAGCTCACCCCATCGCAGGGAATCTCTCTAGCTTAGCCTTTTTCCTGATACGCAAGCTTTGTAGTTTTAGGAAACATTTTTCTGGGGATATATGCCATTATGAGAGTTTCCTCCTTCCATCCAGATTCAGATCTACCGCCTTATCTATGTGAGACTTTGCCTGCACCAGCAGCAGAATCAGCTGGTGGGAGTTCTGAGAAGATAGAATGGGCTGGACTATGTCAAGAGAGCTTGTGTGTGTGTGTGTGTGTGTGTGTGTGTGTGTTAATTACACTTTTGATGCTCACCTACGTTTTTAAAAAAACACCTCTCCCTGCAACTGGGTAACAAACAAAACAAAACCTTTCCCCGTGATGAGCCATTTCTTTTTTACTTGCGGAGCTTCTGCTTCTTTTTATTTACAGGGTGGGGGGCGAGAGTGTTCACATCACCCCAACCTGCAGTCGGTCCACTCCACTACTTGATCATCTGAGGCCCTTTTTTGTGGGCCTCCTCCATGAGAGGCCCGGAAGCCAACAACACACGAACAGGCCTTTTTTGTGGTGGTTCCCTGTTTGTGGAATGCTCTCCTCAGGGCGGCTCACCCCGTGCCTTCATTACATATCTTCAGCCACCAGGCGAAAACATGTATCTATAACCAGGCCTTTCGTTGATTAACATTCTGTGGTCTTTTAAATGTGTTTGTTATTGTTTGATTATGTATATTTTGTGTTCTCATTTTGTATTTTTATGTTATGAACCGCCCTGTGATCTTCAGAGGGAAGGCGGTATACAAATTTAAGAAATAATAGTGATGATGATAATGCTTCACGGCTCTTACCATTTGCTCCATGCATCAGGTATGGGCAACCTCTTGCCCTCCAGATGTTGCCAAACTACACTTCCCATCAGCCCCAGCAAGCATGTCTGTGGCAGGAGATCATAGAGTTGTCCAACCCCTTGCAGGAATATGCAGGTGGCCCGGATGGGGATTGAACCCACAACCGTGGCGTTATCAGCACTGTGCTCTAACCAACTGAGCTAACTGCGCTCCAGATGATGGGAGAAGTATCTAAGAGACCTCATTCCCTTCCGGAGCTACAATTCCTAGAGTTGTTTAACTATCAATCCCTTTTCACAGGAAGCTCTGGGAGTTGTAGCTCCGTGAAGGGAACAGGGGTTGGCTAACAACTCTCAGCACCCTTAACAAACTACACTTCCCAGAATTCTTCAGGGGGAAGCAATGGCCATTTAAAGTGCTATTGCAGACCCTCCAAGTGTCCCTATTTTCCAGGGACAGTCCCAGATTTACAGAAGTCATCCCGGTTTCTGTTGTGATCCCAGAATGTCCCGCTTTTCCTAAGGATGTCCCTATTTTCGTTGGACAAGTGTTGTGGGGTATGGAGCTATGTGACCGTCATCCCCCCCCCCCCCCGAGCCAAGGAGAAAAGTAACTATACAACCTATAGAAGACATCTGAAGACGGCCCTGTATAGGGAAGTTTCTTGATGTTTAATGTTTTATTGTGTTTTTATATATGTTGGAAGCTGCCCAGAGTGGCTGGGGCAACCCAGTCACATGGGTGCAGGGTATAAATAAATTATTATTATTATTATTATTATTATTATTATTATTATTGAATAGGATGTCCCTATTTTCATCAGACAAATGTTGAAGGGTATGGATAACATGCTGCTTGTATTTCAGGGGGGCTGGAGAGGACGTGCTCCATTTACCTTTTTTGCTGGTCTCCTTCGTGAGTGTGTTTTAGAAGGCTATTGGGTGTGTGTGAAATATGTCTAAAATTAAGGAAAGTGATTGATAGGGCTTGCAGATTTTAACAGGAATCCTGCAACGTTTCTCCCCCATGATTCTTTGCGTTTGCTTTGTCATTGTGGCCTCTTCCAAACTTCCCCAGAAGATCTGAACGCATTTAATTCTTGGCACCGAAAACAAAAGCCTTCCCAGTAACTTTTCTCACTTACGTGCAATAATTGTTGTTGCTGTTTTAAATTGCCCTGCCCAGTTTGCCTTCTCTGATTTGAATTGAAGGTGAATCCCAAAGAGGAAGAAGCTTTGCATTGTCAAACATGAGCTGGCCTGTTTGCCAAGCGAGTTCTCTGGCACTCCTGTGGCTTAAGCCCTCTCTCTGTGGTCTGCTTGACACTCTCTCTCTCTCTCTCTCTCTCTCTCTCTCTCTCTCTCTCTCTCTCTCGTAACATGCCAGTTGCTCGAGTTTGAGGGAAAACAACCCCCTTCTAAACAAGAGTTTTGTCCTGAATCACAAGAAAGCAGCGGCGCTCTCGGAACAAACTGTTCCTTTTAATTCTGCAACCTGCCTGGCCTCTCTGTCTCTCTCTCTTTCTTTCTCTTTCTCTTTCTGTGGGCGCTTGTTCAAACAGCATTCATAGCCGTTTCCTGTTGCCTAGTCCGAAGGCAGTCTCCTTAGTCTCCTTATCTGCATTACCTCGTTTGCCTGTTTAAAAAGTGTGAGAGACAGGAAGGGGTGGTATGTACACACCAGAGTGTTAGTGCACCCGTGGGTTGCACAGATCCAACTTTCCCCATGTACATTTAATTTTTGCGTGTTCCTTTGTGCACAATCACATGCAATTGAACTCTTACCTCCATGTTTCCCGTCCATACTAGTTATTTCGGACCCTGACTAGGGGGTGACAAGACTGGCTGGGCCAGACCAGCGGAGAGGCTCCTACATTTTGCTTATCATGCGCAGGCATTTGCGCAAGGGCCCTTCCAAGCTGCCCTAGCCATCTGCCTGATTCTAAGAACGAAGGAGGTGGGGGAGCATTTATTTGCCCTGCACCAGAACTAGGGGCAACCCTCTCCCCCAGCCAGCTTGCTGTAGTTTTTAGCACCTCCACAGGTGGCAAATTCTGCTGTTGCCAAACCAGCATCTGTTCAGCCCTGCCCAGAGTCACCCGGCGACTTTCTGTAACAACTTCATGGTGAGTTCTCTGAAACTTACAGTGGTACCTCTGGATGCGAATGGGATCCGTTCCAGAGCTCCGTTTGCATCCCGAGTAGAACGCAACCCGTGACTGCGTGGGTCGTAATTCGCCGCTTCCGCGCATGCGCATGATGTCATTTTGAGCGTCTGCACGTGTGCAAGCGGCGAAACCCAGAAGTAACGCGCTCCGTTACTTCCGGGTCACCGCAGAGCATAACTTGAAAACGCTCAACCTGAAGCACATTTAACCCGACGTATGACTGTATTTTTCTTGGGGAAAAGCACTGGTCAGACCATTGGTCTGCGCTGCCTGGCAGTGGCTCTGCAGAATTTCAAACAGGGAGACTTCCCCAGCCCTACCTACCGAGACGCTGGGGATTGAACCTGCGACCTTGTGCGTGCAAAGCAGACGCTTTGGCCCTGAGCTCCATCTCTTGCCTCTTCCATATTGATTCGCCATGAGCGCAGATTCCTAAAGCACAGCAAAGCTTAGCTAACCCACGGAAGCGATATTTGGAAATGCCGTGTCCCCAAAGAAACTTCCCCGTGTGGCAGCTCCTTCGCCATTGCAGTGAGCTGAATTGTGTGTCTGACACACTTGGCCTGTTGAGGCTGGAAAAGGCCTAGCTGACTTCCGTCATCCCTTGTTTGGGGTTGTACCAGCCTCTTCCACCTCCCAAGGACCCCCCCCCCCTGCTGCCCAGCATCTTCCCAAGACTCAAAGCTGTGCCTGGGTGCTATTCAGCGCATGTATGAATTGGGGGCTTTTTATTCTGCCTGGGATGATTGACAGCTCTATGCGGGAGCGCATGCAGTCTGCACACAGAGCCCTGCAACCCCTCCCCTCTGGCCTGACATGCTCCCATGCCTACAAGATTATGAGTCAATGCAAACCTTTCTTTCCTTTTTAACTGGAGTTTAGTCAGTCCTTTACCCTGCCTCATGCGTCCTGTGCGTGAAATTTAAACCGCACAATCTCTGCGGTCTTTTGCGCCAGCTGAAAGAAAACTCTGCCCCATCCGCGCTATAAATCTGAAACTGTGTCCTACCACTTTTAAGAGCAGTGGACTCGTAATCTGGTGAACCGGGTTCGCTTCCCCGTTCCTCCACCTGCAGCTGCTGGGTGACCTTGGGCCAGTCACACTTCTCTGAAGTCTCTCAGCCTCACTCACCTCACAGAGTGTTTGTTGTGGGGGAGGAAGGGAAAGGAGAATGTTAGCCGCTTTGAGACTCCTTAAAGGGAGTGAAAGGCGGGATATCAAATCCAAACTCCTGTTGTTGTTGTTGTTCTTCTTCTTCTCTTCCCAAGAAGCTCTGAGAATTGTAGCTCTTACAGAGCCACAGCTGCTCAATTTAGACCAAGTGAGTGGAACCTTTTGGCCCTCCAGATGTTGCCTCGCCGAGCATGGCCAGGGATGATGGGACTTGTAGTTTAGCAAAACCTAGAGGACCGGATGTTCCCTGCACCTGGTCTGGACATTACTGAGCTGGATAAGTGAATGGCCTGACTCAGTGGCTTCCTATCTGCAGGTAGCAGGCTTAGGATGTAGAATCATAGTAGAGTTGGAAGGGTCATATAGCCCAACTCCTTGCAATGCAGGAATCTCAGAAGTCTGTTGTCTTTTTCTACAATAGTGTTAGAAGAGCACTCCGTTTTCGCAGTGGCCAACCAGTTGCCTATGTGAAGTGTGCGGTAAGACCCGAGTGCGAAAGCACCCTCCCCACTTGAGACAGCAGATCTACTTGTGGGAGCCTGCCCCAGTTAAGACAGAAAGCAGCTTTGTTCAAACATGCTTATAAGTTGCCTTGATGTTGGCCTTCTTATTTTTTTAAAATATATTTTTTAAAGGAATTTTACCTTGCCTTTGCGGCTCAAGAGCTTAAGCTACACACGGTGGATAATGTAGGAAGTGAAAAATGCCTTCGTAACACGTGTACTTAACAACTAAGCAGGTGGATTGCAGAGAAAGTTTTTAGCAGAAGAAGAGAGACAGCAAAATAAATCCAACGAGGCTGGGGGGGGGGTCTCCTTGTCTGGGCAGCCCAGGACTTTACCATGTACACTGCCTAGTCTTGCGCCCCAGAGAAGTGCTGCTAACCTCAGTGGTGTAGCAGCGTTTGCTGGTGCCCGGGGTGTGCGCAGCTCCGGAGGGTGAATGGATCCCATTGCGCTGGCCCAGCCCTTGTCCCCGGAGCCAAGCAGGCCTGTGCTATGCCGCCTGTCCATCCACATACGGGGGAGCCTGGCTGGCCAACATGGCCCTTGGTGGGTGAATCTTCCCATGGAGAGGAATGCCAGACCGGGCTATGCTGGGGTCACCCCTTGCCTGCCTCCATCTGTGCCCACTCACTGTCTGAGTGAGGACTGAGTGAGCGCTAGCTGGGCAGCCATTTAGCGAGGGGGCCAGGGATGCTGCAAATGGGGCCAGGCCGAGCTCCGTGCCCAGAGACCCCTGGCAGCAGGCAGGGCAAGACAGGGATCCCTGTGTGGGGAAGCCTGGTTTGCGCCCCTCCAAATTGTGTACCTGGGGTCCTGGCCCTGCACTCCATTGTCCCTCAAAACAGAGGCTAACAACAACAGTCCAACACTCGGACCAGAACACTGCACTCCTTCTCCCTCTCTCCAGATGTTCAGCCCTCATCACTCCTTGCCAGCTTGGCCAATAGTTAGTGCTGATGGGAGCTGTAGTTGAACAACAACTGGAGAGGTATGGGTTCCCCATCCTTGTTTTCCACAAATACTAATCAGCACACTCCCCAGGGACTGTTAAAATACACAAGCTCCCCCCGCCTGCAGCCTATCCTCTGTCCATTATGAAGCCTGATTCTTTGCTAATGGGTAATACAATTCTCCTGCCTTAGAGAATTATTGAGAAAATATAGTGGTAGTAATGTAATACGAATGTACTGAAGTGCTGTATAGTACTCTATAAAACTGACCCTAAGATAATGGAAGAAGACAGAAGATGCAATCGTAGAATTGTGGAGTTGGAAAGGACCCTGAGGGTCATCTTAGTCCAGAGCTTTCCCAACTTTTCCTGTTGGTGACACACTTTTTAGACATGCATCATTTCACAACACAGTAATTAAATTTCACTAGCAAACCGGAGGCTAAACGGACCCCTTTCCAGCCCCGGGAGCGTTTGCGTGACACATCTACGCGCTGCAGCCGAACACACTAATGTGTCGCGACACACAGTTTGGAAAGCTCTGACCTCCAACCCCCTGCAAGGCAGGAATACGCGGCTGTTCCATACAGGGATCGAACCTGCAACCTTGGCATTATCATCACCACGCTCTAACCAACTGAGCTATATAGGCATCCTGTGGAGGTCCATCCCGTACAATGTAGGAATAGAGCCTTTAGTGTTTAGTTGAGAGTGTATTAACTTATGGTCTGTGTGTGTGGTTTGGGAGCTGCACGGTCAGGGGAAAAACAATGTTGTCCAGGGTTGTAAAGACTGTGGAGAGAATAACTGGATGCACTCTCCCTACCTTGGATCAAATCTATGCTTCCAGGTGTCATAAGAAAGCTGCAGAGATGGTGCGCACCCCGGAAATGATCTCTTTCAGCTTCTGCCTTCTGGAAGAAGGTACAGGGTTATAAAGACTAGGACTAGCTGCCTGAGAAACAGTTTCTACCCAAATGCGATTTTGGTTTTAAACGCAGTGTAAGGTAGTCTCTATGTGAGTATATTGTATTTAATTATGGGGTATCAGAGTTTTTAGGGGTCTAACCAGGTTGGGATAGCTGGGATAGCAGACTTGTTGGTTTCTGAATGTCTGATGTAGATTTTCAATTTCGTTGTTCTGTATGGGACAATGACAATTAAGATTATTGTTTCGTATTGTATTGTGGTAGCACTTGCCCTTTTGGAATATTAGACAGGCACTACCTCTGTTGTCCTTTTGGGGCCTACCAAAGACCTTCTTCTTGCAACAAGGCGTTGAAGTTGAGATCTTTCCCAGCCTGCACCTGTGTTGGAATTGTTGTAAAGTTCTTTAAAATCTATTTCTACTGTTGTTTTATCCATTGTTCTTTAGCACCCCGGGCTCCTTTGGGAGGAAGGGCGGGATATAAATTTAAACTAATAATAACAACAACAAAAAGTCCAGGAGATTTTGGTTCTTGGTTTTGTTCCATATTTCTTTTAAGTGTGTGGATGCCATCTTTTCTCCCGCAGGTTGTCATGACAAAGCGGTCCTGTTGTACGAGTACGTGGGGAAAAGGATAGTGGACCTGCAACACACGGAAGTACCAGATGCCTACAGAGGAAGAGGAATAGCCAAACATCTGGCAAAGGTATGGGTTGCAAATGGTGCTTCTACTTGTAGCTCCTCCCCAAAAGAGTACACATATTTGCATAAAACTTGCATCCCACACTAAGTTATACTTAGAGAAGACCCATAGAAACAAGTGAACCTGCTAATAATAATAATAATAATAATAATAATATATTTATACCCCGCCCACCTGGCTGGGTTTCCCCAGCCACTCTGGGCAGCTCCCAACAGAATATTAAAAACACGATAAAACATCACACATTAAAAACGTCCCTAAATAGGGCTGCCTTCAGATGTCTTCTAAAAGTCAGATAGTTGTTTATTTCCTTGACATCTGATGGGAGGGTGTTCCACAGGGCGGGTGCCACTACCAAGAAGGCCCTCTGCCTGGTTCCCTGTAACCTCACTTCTCACAGTGAGGGAACCACCAGAAGGCCCTCGAAGCTGGACCTCAGCGTCCGGGCTGAACGATGCGGGTGGAGACACTCCTTCAGGTATACTAGGCTCGCCGATTAACTTTGATAGGTCTAACTCCGAGTAGGACTAACATTGGGTACAATCCAGAGTTTGTGGCGAGGAACCTGCAGCCATCCAGATATTGCTAGACTCCAACTCCCATCAGCCTCAGCTAGCATAGCCAGTGGTCAGGGATGGTGGAAACTGTAGTTCAACAGCATCTGGAGGGCTACAGGCTTGCCATCCCTGTAAGAGATGCAAGTCTGGAAATAAATTGTCATAATTTAGGGAAAGCTTTAAGGGAAGACGTGAGTATCAGGTGAGTATGCAGCTTTGGGTGGGCCAGCCTTCTGGGGGGTTCTTTAGTTTGTACTTTGACTAAACTACCACTGATGTTAAAGATACAGTTGTATTGCAGGATACAGGGGGATTTGGTTCCAAGGCTGGTGTGCACATGCGAAAATCGCGCATAGCCAAAATTACTTTTCCCATGGCTGGCTGGCAAGGGGAGGAGGCCTTGTGGGGAGGCCTCCCCAATGTCTCTGCTGCCTCCCCTCCTGGCAGAGAGCAGGAAGAGGGACGTCAGCAGAGACAGACGAAGGTAGAAGGGAGGAGCAGAGAGAGAGAGAGAGAGAGAGAGAGAGAGAGAGAGAGAGAGAGAGAGAGATGCAGGCAGAAGAAAAAGGCTGGAATGAAGCTGCAGCCGAGCATGTGTGGTAGAAATTGTGCATGTGAAATGCACATCGGATGCGACTCAACTGTACCTTCAAATAGGACTTGCGGCCACCCTGAGTACCTGGCAAACTTAATTCTGGGCTGAAATTGTTCAGAAAAGAACTAGAGCAGGCTTCCTCAACCTCGGCCCTCCAGATGTTTTGAGACTACAGTTCCTATCATCCCTGACCACTGGTCCTGCTAGCTAGGGATCATGGGAGTTGTAGGCCAAAAACATCTGAAGGACCAAGGTTGAGGAAGCCTGGAGGTTTCCTCGGCCAGATCTGGAGATCTGGCATGGTGACAGGGTAGGTGGGGAGACACCGTAATTCGGGGGTCAGATGCATGCTTTGACTTATTTTGGTGGGAAAAGGTACAGAAGGGTCAACGCTTTAGGTAGAGAGATCTGACCCACATCTTAATACAGTGGTACCTCGGGTTACAGACGCTTCAGGTTACAGACTCCGCTAACCCAGAAATAGTACCTCAGGTTAAGAACTTTGCTTCAGGATAAGAACAGAAATCGCGCGGCGGCGGCAGGAGGCCCCATTAGCTAAAGTGGTACCTCAGGTTAAGAACAGTTTCAGGTTAAGAACAGACCTCCAGAACAAATTAAGTTCTTAACCCGAGGTACCACTGTATTCATGAATGACAAAAATATTTGGGGTCTGGGGGGCAGGGGGCGAGCAACTTGTTGATGTGTGGCTCCCCCCTGTGTGGCCCCTGCAACTCTGGTGTGATTTATGCTCACAGAAGATCCCAGGATCAATCCCTGTGGTGGTATCTCCAGGTAGGCTTCCTTTCTCAGACCCTGGACAATTGTTATCTGTCTGTATAGACAATAGTTGGCTAGACCAAATAATCTGGTTCTCTATAATGGGCTGTGGAAGGCTGCATCAGGTGGGTGTGATTTGGGGAAACCACACTTGCAGACCAAATTGGGATCTAGGCCAGGTCAAATTTAGCTCACAGGTCAAAGGTTTTCCGCCCCTATAACCAGGGTGGGGAACCATTTTTCAGCTTGAGCACCACATTCTCTTCTGCAGAACCTTTGTGGGGGAGGGGGCCACAATGTCAGGGGTGGGCGGGGCCAGAGGCAAAAGTGGGTGGAGCAATTTATACAAATTTATTCTGTACAGTAGTCTTGGTTCTTCACATACTCTCTCTTGCAAGAGACATTATCAGAGTTGAAGGACACATTCCAGCTAGGTAGAAGTGCTCAAGGAGGTGGTTGCGTGAAGGATTGTGGCTTGAGGAGAGTCCTTAGGGCCAGGCAGAGAGGCTTAGAGGGGCCACATTTGCCCCCCCCAGGGGCCTGGGGTTTCCCCTCACTCCTGCACAACAAGGGAGCTTTGTGTGCTCAAGCCAGGTGGAAAATGTGCAAGGGCTTCGCTGTTATCTGGGGAGCTGGTTGGAGGGGAACCAAAATATGGCAAGGGAAGGCTCAATTGAATGCCGAGCTTGGAGGGTTGGGGGTGGGGGGGACAGGAGAAAGCCATATGCCCAATTACAGCCTGCTCTAATAAACCCTGACGAATGTCCGCGTTATCCTTCTGCACTGCTGCCTCCTCCTCTGTCCCCTCTTTAAGCCCTGCTTCTCTCGACGCTTGCCTGCTATTTTTAGCCCTCCTGTTTTCCAGAAGCGGAACCTGGTCTCTTTGGGAGTAGTAGCACCAGGGTGGGCAAGGCGTGGAGATGGAGAAGGCTCGTTTTTGCATATTTGATTGCCTGTGATTTTCCTCATTTCCATAACGAGGGTTGGCAGGCAGCAGATGTGACGTGCTCTCTCTTCCTGATGTCCTCTCTTGATCTTCAGCGTGAGAACAAGAGATGCTCTCCCGAGGGATGGAAGGAAAAGAGGTTGCCCACGTCTGTTGACTGGCTCCTCTCTGTTCAGTGGTAGCCTGATGTTGACAAATGTGAGGAGGTGAAAAAGCTGGTCGGAGAAGCTTTATCTGCCACATTTCTGCCTGTCAGATTGCTGTTTAAATGGTTTGTTGGTTTGTTTATTTTATTGCTTGCCCTGCTTGTCTGCAGCACGCTGGTAGGGAATTGCATTTGCATGAATGCACCGTGCTGGCAGTGCATAGTCTACCACCTTTATAGGTATAGGGGCGAAATTTTATTTAGCTTGCATTTAAAGGTGAACCTACCTAATTCACACTTTGCAAAACAATACAGGCACAAAACCCCAACCCTCAAAATCTCTGTTTCTTCCAGTTTTGCAGTGCAGTATTCCAGCCAATAAATATGAACAATTTTTTCATTTCGTTTTATTTATGGTTTTGGATATTATAACTTAAACTTTCTCTACCACACACACATGCGTACGTACACACACACACACACACACACACACGAAAAATGTTCATGAAAATGCCTGTATCGATGAAACTTAACATCCAGAAATGCATTATATTGGGAAACTTTCTTTTTGCAAAAATGTGTATATTTGGCAAAATTGCATACAAAACTTTGTGCGTAAGAAAACCTTACCAAAAGGTTGGTGAATTTTCATAAGGATCTTTTGTTAGAAAGAGGAGAGGGGAATTGCAAAGTGATACAGAAGTACAGTTGTACCTTGGTTTTTGAACAGCTTAGTTCCCGAATGTTTTGACTCCTGAATGTTGCAAACCTGGAAGTGACTGTTTGGTTTGCAAACTATTTTTGGAAGCTGAACATCTGATAGGGCTTAGCCATGATTTGGTTTTTCAACGTTTTGGAAGTAGAATGGACTTCCGGAACGGATTCCGTTCAACTCCCAAGGTATGACTGTATTGAGAGAAATTTGTTTCAATTCATATTTTAAAGGTGAATCTAACTAATTCACCCTTTGGAATTCTGAATTTTGTAGTGCAGTTCTCCAGCCCAAGTAATGTGTACAAAAATATACATGGTAGAGTAGAACATGCACATATTGCTGAAAATAACATACAAAAATGCATTATGTAAGAAAATGTGTTTTGCAAAAGAAAAATGTCTGCATTTGGTTACATTAGAACTAAAAGGCTGATGAATTTTCGTGAGGCTTATTCTTTTTTAAAAATAATCACAAATTGGTATGGAAATGAACTTAGGATTGGAAAAATGAAAAATGGAGCGAAACCAAAACTGACAAATTTCCCTGCTGCGTTCCCTTTCTACGTAGAACTTGGTTGAAAGCAACCTAACTTTAAAATGGGTCTGGAAACAAATCAGAAGAGAGTGAAAGCTAGAGGGGACCAGCATAATACGTTCATAATGCCCGGTTCTGATTCTGTAGATTCTGTAGAAGAGGACATTTCTAGACTATTTTCAAAGGTAGCTCCTTGTGCAACAGTATTGCAGTACAGTCATAGCTCAGGTTAAATGTGCTTCAGGTTGAGCGTTTTCAGGTTACGCTCTGCGGCAACCCGGAAGTAACGGAGCGTGTTACTTCTGGGTTTCACCACTTTCGCGTGCGCAGACGCTCAAAATGACATCACGCACATGCACGGCAGCGACGAATCACGACCTGTGCAGACATGGGTTGTGTTCGCTTCAGGATGCAAACAGGGCTCCGGAACAGATCCCGTTCGCATCCATAGGTACCACTGTAATGCAGACGGAATGCTTAGCAGAGCATGAACTGCTGACCTTCAAGTAATCTGTACCCCAAGAGGTTGATATCTTAGGTGACCCTAAGTTTGTAAAAGGCTCTGAGTGCCACTTAAGCCACTTGTGTCTCTTGTTACAGTGATGGATTCAAGTGTGTCATCCAAGTGATGAACATGAGCTTTTCTGAAAGAGCATCCTTTTTGGCCCCAAGGTCTGAATGTGACAGTGGTTTGAGGGCTGGGTTTCTCTTCACCTGGTCTTCTCCACCCTCTCACCAGCTTATACACACAATCTTGCACACACCTTTCACATGGGGAGGTTCAACTCTCCTTATTCCTCAGCTGATTGGTGCCAATGTCTTCCTCGAGCTGTTTCCAATGACTATCAGCTGGGCAGTGATGGGGAGGGAGGAGGTGCAGCAATCTGGGGAGGCAGTCTTTGGACCACATGGAAGTCGGCCGACGGCCGCTTGTGGCCTGTAGGCCATGGATTGGTGACATGCCCTTCACAGCAAGGGCAGCTTCCTCCCAAACAAGGTAAATTGCCACTTATCTTGGCTACCTTTGGAGGTGACTCGGAAACTACCACTAATCCAGAATGCGGCAGCCAGACTGGGGACTGGGAACAATCGCCGGGACCATATAACAACCAGTCCTGAACAACTGGCTCCCAGTACGTTCCCTAGCACAATTCAAAGTGTTGGTGTTAACTTTAAAACCCTAAACGGCCTCAGCCCTGTATACCTGAAGGAGCATCTCCACTCCCTTTGTTCAGCCCGGACACTGAGATCCAGCGCTGAGGGCCTTCTGGCAGTTCCCTCATTGTGAGAAGTGAGGTTACAGGGAACCAGGCAGAGGGCCTTCTCGGTAGCGGCACCCACCCTGTAGAACGCCCTCCCATCAGATGTCAAGGAGATAAACAACTGTTCGACTTTTAGAAGACATCTCAAAGCAGCCCTGTTTAGGGAAGTTTTTAATGTTTGATGTTTTATCGTGCTTTTAATATTTCACTGGGAGCCTACGGGGTATCTGGGGCAACCCAGTCAGATTGGCGGCATATAAATAATAAAAAATATTATTAATTATTATTATCAACCACTTCCCAATAGTGCCCCTGTCTTGTTGGCTTCATCCAGGCCAAACTACTACAGCCAGGCATGGAGATCTAACCAGGCACCAGTTGTTTCCGTGCAATCTGAAGTGTGTGTGTGTGTGTGTGTGTGTGTGTATGCACATACATACATACATACATACAGCGGAATCCCAGAGTTCTTGATTCTCTCTTAGCTGCTCATTCCTGATTCCAGAGCTCTCCATTCTCTTGGATCCGCTGCATTTGAGCCGCCTTCCCTTCTGCCTCCCCTCTCCCCCTGCTCCAGCATCCGTTCGCTAAATTAGCTAATGATCCAGGAGAACTGTGCAGCGCTTATTACATCTGAGCGTTGGAAAAAAGAGGGAAAGGAAAGCTGCAATATACTGGTAGAAGTGGCATGGGTTTGCAATTTTGATCCATGAAGCTCCCAGTAGGGATTTTCTTATTTCTGCCCACCCCTGACCGATTTGTGGGGGTTGGGGAGGGGAGTCCTGCTGTTCCTGCATGTGCAGCTTTTCTTCCTCTCCAGTGGTAATCCTGCTCCCTCCCTCCCTCCCTCCCTCCCTCCCTCCCCTTTGCAACAGACATAGGGGAGATGAGGACAATTTACAGCTTCCTTTGTCTGCATGAGGCCGTGATAAAGGGGCCCCAGTCTGTGCCAGGAGGAATTCCTGCCACATCTTAAAGAGATAGCTATTTCACGAACATCAAATCAGAGGTGGCACTCAGAGGATTCCTTAAGCATCCAGACAATGGCATTGTGTATCCCTGAGCAACTTTCTTAGCCAAGCTGCTTTTGTCTTTTTTGTTTGTTTTTAAATTCCCATACACAAGCTTGATAATATCGTCCCAGCATTTATCATCGTTATTACAGTGGTACCTCGGGTTAAGTACTTAATTCGTTCCAGAGGTCCGTTCTTAACCTGAAACTGTTCTTAACCTGAAGCGCCACTTTAGCTAATGGGGCCTCCTCCTGCCGCTGCGCCACCAGAGCATGATTTCTGTTCTCATCCTGAAGCAAAGTTCTTAACCCGAGGTACTATTTCTGGGTTAGCAGTGTGTGTAACCTGAAGCGTATGTAACCCGAGGTACCACTGTACTTGTTTTTCCACCCTTCACACCAAGGTCCCAGGGCAAGTTAGAAAGCTAAAGCATAGCTACGTAAAAAGGCTCTAAGCATCTTAAAAAACCTTAGAAAACACGCACAAAGCATAACATCAGTGAAAAGGGGAGGAGGAGAACAATATTTTACAATAAAAACTTCTAAAAACCGTAGAAAGACCCGGTAAAACAGCAGCTGCTGTCTTTGTTGGGGCAATCCTAATTCCTTGAGGTCTTGTAGCATTGTCTTTTCAAATATGTTTCTGAAACCTTACTGGTTTTTATTTTATGATTTTAATGTATAGTACGTTATGCATATTTGTTATATTTATATTTTTAACCCACCCTGGAACCATTTGCTTGCAGGTGGGCTGTAAATGCAAAGGATTTTTGTATGCCTGCCCTCTAGGATCAGAAGGAACTCTCTATTTTGGTTCTCTGTTTCTCATTTTCCAATATGGAATTCAATTCTCCACATTCAATCTGCGCTATATATATTTTTTTAATCCTCATGAAAATTCACTAGCATTTCAGTGCAAATTTATCATAATGAACACATTTTTGTATGCAGTTCTGACTAATGTACACTTTTTTGCAGGCAATTTCCCCTGATACAATGCATTTTTTAAAAAAAATTATGCGTGAAAATGTTCTTATGAACACTTCCCCCTAATATATTCATTTTTATAAATACTGTTTGGTTGGAGAACCACATTGCAAAATTCGAAGAAGTGCAGATTTCTAACGATGACTGTATTTCAGAAAGTGTGACTATGATATATTTGGCTTTAAATGTAACCTGAATAAAATTCTGCCCCCCATCCCTATATGCCCCCCTGGCTGACCGGAATTTACACATGTGTTGTTACAGACATTGCTTTAGAAGACATCAGTGGTACAATTATATGATCTTAGGCCACATCATATGCTAAGATACTAAACAGTCATGTCTTCCCTCAAAGAATTTTGGGAGTTTTAGTTTCTTACGGGTACTGTTAGAAGACTCTGGGAGGGAAACCGGAGTAGTCTAACAAACTACAGCTCCCAAAATTCTTTGAGGGAAGACACGACTGTGCTTTTTTGAGTGCTGCGAGAGTTTGTGCCCCCCCCAAAAAAACGCTTATTTCAGGGGGAAATTGCAGCGTGAAATTGTGTGAGATCAAACTCCAAATTTACCTCCATTCTCTCACGAGAGAAAATGGGGTGTCCTAGTTTTTCTGGGACACTTGCAGGGTATGAAATGGGGGTTTTTTTGGTGGGGGGGAGATACCACTTTCAAGATGACGTTTGCCACCTGCAGTTTTAGGGTTGGTTTGGTGTTTGGGTGGGTGTTATTGGTTTGTTTGTATGTTCTTGTTTTTATCATGTATTTTGTGCTTTTACATTGTATTTTTTTATGTTGTGAATCACCCTGAGATTTGCAGTACAGTGGTACCTCGGGTTAAGTACTTAATTCGTTCCGGAGGTCCGTACTTAACCTGAAACTGTTCTTAACCTGAAGCACCACTTTAGCTAAAGTGGGTCCCCGCTGCCGCCGCGCTGCCGGAGCACGATTTCTGTTCTCATCCTGAAGCAAAGTTCTTAACCTGAAGCACTATTTCTGGCTTAGTGGAGTGTGTAACCTGAAGCGTATGTAACCCGAGGTACCACTGTACACAAATTCAGTAAATCATAATCATAATCTGCTTTGCGTGCAGAAGGTCCCAGGTTCAGTCCCTGGCATCTCCAGGACTGAGGGGCAACCCTGCCGGAAATCTTGGAGACCCTCTGCCAGTCAGTGAAGACAATAATGAGCTAGATCATGGGTAGGCAAACTAAGGCCCGGGGGCCTGATCCCGCCCAATCACCTTTTAAATCCGGCCCACGGACGGTCCAGGAATCAATGTGTTTTTACATGAGTAGAATGTGCCCTTTTATTTAAAATGCATCTCTGGGTTATTTGTGGGGTATAGGAATTCGTTCATTTCCCCCAAAATATATAGTCCAGCCTCCAACAAGGTCTGAGGGACAGTGGACCCCTGCTGAAAAAGTTTGCTGACCCCTGAGCTAGATGGACTAATGGTCTGACTCAGTATAAAGCATTTTCCTAGGTTCCTGACATTAACATGTTAAAATCTGCTGTCTGAATGAATCAATTAAAAATGTGTTCCTGATTAATGTTCTTTTAAAATAATAATAATAATAATAATAATAATACAGTGGTACCTCGGGTTAAGAACTTAATTCGTTCTGGAGGTCTGTTCTTAACCTGAAACTGTTCTTAACCTGAAGCACCACTTAAGCTAATGGGGCCTCCCGCTGCCGCTGTGCCTCTGCTGCACGATTTCTGTTCTCATCCTGAAGCAAAGTTCTTAACCTGAGGTAATAGTTCTGGGTTAGCGGAGTCTGTAACCTGAAGCATCTGTAACCTGAAGCGTCTGTAACCCAAGGTACCACTGTAATAATAATAATAATAATAATAATAATAATAATAATAATAATAAATCCATTTAACATTGCAGCCCTGGTTGAGACAATGCAAGGTCATGAGCATCAACAAAAAAATAAAAATAAGGATGGGGCAAACCAGCTTGTAATTTATATTACTGAAAATCAGTATGCACGGTAGGTCATCCCCTGTACGGACCACATATTCAACATGCACCAGCAACCTCTATGTGGCTTACTTGTTGCACTTTTAAGGCCACATCCTTACAATACGTTGAAAGCACAGGGCTTCTCCCAAAGAATCCTGGGAACTGTGGTTTAAGGGTGGTGGGAGCCTCTGCTCGGGGGGGGCGGTAAACTACAGTACCCATGATTCTTTGGGATGGGAGCCACGTGCTTTAAATGTGTAGGGCAGGCATAGGAAAACTCGGCCCGCCAGACGTTTTTGGGACTACAACTCCCATCATCCCTAGCTAATAGGACCAGTGGTCAAGGATGATGGGAACTGTAGTCCCAAAATATCTGGAGGGCCAAGTTTGCCTATGCTTGGTGTAGGGTATGGATGTGACCTCACTCTTTCTTCAAAAATATGCTTGCTTGCTAAACATTTGCAGTGGCACATCCGGACAGCCAAACCCTATTTAGCCAGAAATTAGTCAGAAATTTGGACCCTTACCCAGCAAGCAGCCAGTGTCTTATTCAAAGCAGAAAACTCAGCTGCTACATTTGGGTCTTGACAGCGCTTGACGTTGCAAGATGTTGATGGTGGTTCTTTCGCTTTCCTGTGTTTTCAGGCAGCCTTGGATTTTGTGGTCGAAGAGGACTTGAAAGCCCACCTGACGTGTTGGTACATCCAGAAATACGTCAAGGAGAACCCACTGCCTCAGTATCTGGAACGTTTACAGTCTTAACGCAGGAAGGCTGAAAAGCCTACACTCCTTAAGACATGAGCGAGCCTGGCCTCTCTAGATGGCCCAGTGCAGCTTTTGTTTGTGGGCTGACTTGGGACCCCTGAACAGCCCCCTGCACATGCTCAAGAGTTCTTATTTTTGTAAAGACAAACGTGCAACTCCTCAACAATGCTTCCACCTGGCTCTTGTGATAGCTGGTCTCACCTGGATGTTTGTTGTTTACATCGGCCTCCTATCTTAAGGAAACCATCAGGTGTAAAACTAGGCCTTCGTTAGCGTTGTGGCAATAGAGGGGTGGGCAAGCGGGGGTCACCTCCTAATTTTGGTTCTTCCTCCCGAAATAATAAGCATCAAGCAGAATGATCTGAGATCAGGCACCGCTTTCCTTGCCAACGCAGGGTTGGGAAAAGCTGGAAATCGACAACCCTGCAGAGGCAACGGTCTTTTTAAACATCCACTTAGGCCCTTAAGCACATTTTACTACGTCGGGATGCCAACTCACAATGCAAAATAAACCGTGGCTGTCGCAGGGGTTGGACTTGGAAAGGAAGCAGGTTTTCGGTGCTAACTGCAATAAACACGATGCTTTAGAGACGAGAAAACTGTGTCACTTCGATGTGCTTCTGCAGACGTGAGCAATATGGACTGAGTGAGACAGTTAGCAAGTGTACATGGTGAATTTTGTTCCCCACAACAAGGGAACGGCCTACCTGGGTGGCCACCCAGAGGCGAAAGGTGTAATTAAGCGATCTGGTTCGTTTGGGATGGAAGGCTGAAAAACTTGACTGCACATTGGAGAAGGAAAGGGCCTGTTTTGTTTTCGTTTTGGGTTTTGGTGGGATTCTTCTTCCTCGCCCCCTTCCAGAGCTCTCCTCCTCAAGTGGCGGACGTTTCCTCTCACACGGGAGAAGCAATAACAAGACTGAGAGTTTAATGGGTAGCAGGAGGAAGGAAGGAAATGGCAGGGCAGAGGAAGCTGTGCAAGGCAAACGAATCCTGGGCATTTTAACAACAGGAAAGCCAGTCACGATCGGCAGCCACTTTTTAGGGTCCCAAATGGAGATGAGCCAAGGAAAAAGCCACGGCAAGTAAACCTCAGCTGACTTACTGACAGAAACGGACAGTGCAAAAAAAAACAGGATTTGCTTGGCTGCCTTGGACATAAGCATGTGAAAGCTGTCGGAAAGAAAAGAGGAGGACTTGGCTTGTTCCGTGGCTTGCTCTAAGCAGCGTTCGTGTGGATGGAGAAGTAATTAACACTTGAACCTCATCTCCGCATGCCTGTGGGTTACATGATCGAAAATGGCAATAACATTTTTTTCTCTAGTTTTTCAACACTTAATTTTGGCTTCCCCTTTCCATCATGTTGCCCAAACCCTGTCCCTCTGCTCCAAAGTCCTTGTGTGGAGACTTATACTCGACTTAAGAGCTATTGTAGCTTTCTCAGCAAGGCGGGCTAGGCCAGGCTGCCATGGTGACGGCAGGCCACAGGGGCTTCTCTGTTCCAGGCATTTATCGCTTTGAAATGTCCCCCTCTCTTGCCCGGCTTGGTTCTTCAACAGTATAGCTGGTGGGTTTGGCTGAAATAAGGCCATGGGTCCCCGTGGTAACATTACTCCTTTCAGCAGGAAGCTAGGTTGATTGGTGCTTATCTGTATTGTATTTAAAACAGCAGAGAACCAGTTGTGGCATTTGTGGAGGGAAATCTGATGTATTTCCACTCTCCTGACAACTCACTCTCTCCCCCGCTCTTTGACGCACACCCCTGCCGACCCCTGCTGACATTTTTGGGTTGGAAAATGGGTAGACCTCTGCCCATTTCAGGGCCGAAGGGAGCTAAAGCAGATGGGCAGAGGAAGCCACCAGTTTCTTACCGTTCTGTAACTGCTGTTACGTCCGCACCATATTTTTAAAGCACTTTTGTACCGCTTTCACAGTCACGTAGAATTCGGAAGATTCTCTAGGGGAAGCCGTGGCTGTTAAAAGCGGCATAAGAGTGCTTGAAATGTCTGGTGTGGATGTTGACCGTATCATGATTGCCAATCCCCTTGTCTTGATAAGATCAACATTTCAATGCAGCACTCGTGCTAGGTATGCTGTCGGGTGTCATGTGGAAAGAACCAAGCAGTGAATGCAATCCTAGTCCCACTACTTTTTTTGTACACTGTGTGTGTGTGTGTGTGTGTGTGTGTGTGTGTGTGTGTGTAGGCAGGCATTTATGGCTGTCAGAAACACGGACTTGCATCTCCTGCTCATGTATACCACTGTTCAACGCAGGTAGAGTTTCTGCCTAGGATGACTACAGTGGAGGGTCCTTCGTTTTGATTTCTTGAGAGAGCTTAGTGAGATCAAGGCCGGCCAACCCTGCCTTAAAAACAAGCTCAGTATTTTGATAGTGCTGCAGCTTCATCCTGAAGGTGCTACAACCATCATTTCAGTCTCTGATCCACCTGAGATGCGTTTTGATAGTATTTTATTACAACACCAAGGGTTTACTGCTGGGTCCACCCCCTTCTCTGTTCTCTGTGTTTTGATATTATGTTGAATAGCAGTGCTTGCCAGTTCCAAGCTGGAGTTTCCAGTTACTCATCCCTTGCCACTAAGAGATTTGCAGAAGCAACTGTGGTGGGGTGGAAACGACTTCTCTCCCTGTCTAGATCAGGGATTGAGAACCCATGACTCTCTGGATGTTGTTGGACTTCCCAACTGCCATCACCTCCAGCTGGCATGGCCAATGTTCAGGAGTGGTGGAAGTTAGAGTTCAGCCACACCTGGACAGCCACAGGTTCCCCAGTTTGACTCTAGCTTATTTCTGTGATGGGGCATCTCCCTTGCAGCTTGCTAAGACAATTGCTACGGCTTGCTGCTGGAGAACAGAACAGAAGATGGAGACATCTCCCTTACTCATGTGTTGAAGGCACAAGCTATAAAGCTAATTGGGGAAACACAGACAATTGAATAACTCCCCAAACCACCAAATGGAATATCTATTTATGACTTGTCCTCCAGTGTTGTTTTCCACTCAGTGTGGATATATTTTCATTGCCCCCAACCCCTTACTATTCAATTAAAAGTGGTAAATAATGTGCCTTTCCTACTCAGGACCTCTTAAAATGATCTTTCTGTTGTTGTTTGTGTCTAACATTATCCTTCCCCCATTTGTCATATTATTAAGGAAACCCGGCCCTATTGCATGGTATACAATAAAAACGTGTGGCTAAACCAATCGGCATTGACTTGTCTTGCTGGTATTTGATGGGGAAGGACATGTAACTTAAGAGAAGAGGTAACTCGCGTGGATTAAATTGTGGGCATTAAAAAATGTAAAGGCAGTGTCTCTAGGAATACATTTCAAAACTCTAGAAGTAGAGAGAGCCACCATGATGCTCTCCTGGTGGTTTGACTCCAGCTCTCAGCCCCAGGCAGCATGGCCAATGTTCTTGGAGGTTTAGACATATTCATGGAAGATAAGGCTATGCACTATGTCCGGTATCAAAGGTGTATGTTTCTGAATATCAGTAGGGAGAGGACTGTTGTGGTCAGATCCTGCTGGTGGGCTTCCCATTGGCACCTGGTTTGCCACTGTTAGAACAAGATGCTGGACTCGATGTGCCTTGGGCATGATCCTGCAGGGCTTTAGTTATGGCACTTCCAGATTGACTCCTATTCCTGCCATAGAGCTGCAGTTCCTGGAGTGGCTTAACAGTCAATCCCTCTTCCCAGGGAATTCTGGGAATTGTAGTCCTGTGAGGGGAATAGGTCTCCTAACAACTCCCGGCACCCTTAACAAACTACAGTTCCCAGGATTCTTTCAGGGAAGTCGTGATAATTTAAAGTAGCATAATACTGCTATAAAAGTATAACGCAGATGGAGGTTTAGTCACTTGTGGTGAGTGAAGGTTATTTCTTGGCTTCACCTTGCCCTTAGAGATTACATACATGTTCTCAATATTGTGGAATGACTAGATACCAATATTTATCCTGGCAGATGTCCAGTTCTTGAGGGCCATTTCATATAAACCTTGCACAAGAGCCCAAAGCAATCGTGGCTCAGCGGCCATGGAATGCTGGCTGTTGAGGTATGGAAAATGTTGGGAGAAGGAATGTAATGGGGTGTCCTGGAAGAAGACATGCCCCTCCAAGCAAGAGCATTCTGTGCTGCAACTTTTTGTTGCAGATCCCACTTGTACATTCCAGAAAAACAAACAAGTATCAGTGAGGGCAGAGGCCAAAGAAGGAGCAGACCGTTTATGACATTATCTTAATTTGCAAGAGATAACTTAGGTTGCTGATGGCTCATTCGTACACACAAGAATCACAAAAGATTCATCATATTGTATCATTTGATTGTCACCTCAACTTTGAGGAGAGTCCATTCGCACATTATGCTCTGGTTATCAAGTGGATCAGCCCAAAGCACCCCTGAAATGACACGAACTTCTGCTCAGAGATGAACATGTGTTCCTGCTATGTCACTGCTTGTTTGCATTAATTTTATCAAGACTGGGCCTAGCTATGCACCCACTTTGGTCCAATTCTCACAGCTGTTGGGAAGAAGGGATACTGCTCAGAACCGTTCCACACACCAGTCATAGCACCTCATGGTGACTATAACACACAAGATCTCAGGCAATATCTAAAAGCCATTTTGCAAATGCACCTATGGGAAGCTCTGATTCAGATGCTCTAAAATGCCTTATGCAGCTGAATGGAGGAAGTAATGTTTAGCCCAGTGTGACCACACTGGTCAGGCCACTTCCTGGTACTGATTTCTCCAAGTGTTTTTATTATTATTATTTAAATTAAAAATACAGGGTCTGCTGCAATCATGTGAATTGCTACCAAGAAGCAGCAGCAGTTAACCTGGCTGCTCAAAGTAAGACAATATGTTCTCAGTAGGGCAGCATCCATGAGTTCATTTATATGTAGGTTTTAGAGTAGGAAAAGGGAAACGCCAGGTGCTGCTGAACTACAACTCCCATCATTCCTGACCATTGACCATGCTACCTGGAGCTGATGGAAGTTGGAGTCTGACAACATTTAGAGGGCCAAAGGTTCCTCATTTCTGTTTCAGAGCATCTGATCTGGGTCAACATTGTCACCTTTCACTGTTGTGGGTGACTGTTTTTTAATGTTGTATGGGATGTTATTACTTTATATGAATTTTTCTCTTGGTATCACGCATTTACGTAAATGTTTTTCACAGCAAGTCACTTGGAGATCTTTTTAGGTAACGAGCAACTAGCAAGTTTAATAAATAAAAGAATGGTGCCTAATAATTACACAGCATAGACCCACTGAAATTAATGGGCATGGCTCTTTGGCTTAGGTCTATTCATTTCCATGGATCTATGCTGAGTAAAAGCTAGCTGGATGCAACCCAATATATAATTAAAACTAAAATGCAACCTGAAACCAACAATAACAGCAGCATGAAAATGCATAAAAGCAAATAAAACAGAAATTCAAAGGATCCAAACATATAATAATAATAATAATAATAATAATAATAAATTTTTATTTATATCCCGCCCTCGCCAACCGAAGCCGGGCTCAGAGCGGCTAACAACAGTAAAATGATACAACATTCTAAAATCATTTCATTATAAAATTAATTCAAATCAGATTAATGGCAACCATTGGGCTAGAGTTCTGTGAGGATTGCCAAAGGAGGGAGTCAGGCTGTGCCCTGGCCAAAGGCCTGGTGGAACAGCTCTGTCTTGCAGGCCCTGAAGAAAGATGTCAAGTCCCGCAGGGCCCTAGTCTCTTGTGACAGAGCATTCCACCAGATCAGAGCCACAGCTGAAAAAGCCCTGGCTCTGGTTGAGGCCAGCCTAACCTCTCTGTGGCCTGGGACCTCCAAGATGTTTTTGTTTGAAGACTGTAAGTTCCTCTGTGGGACATATCAGGAGAGGCGGTCCCGTAGGTACGAGGGTCCTAGGCCGTATAGGGCTTTAAAGGTTAAAACCAGCACCTTAAACCTGATCCTGTACTCCACCGGGAGCCAGTGCAGCTGGTATAGCACCAGGTGAATGTGATCTCGCACCGAGGACCGCGTAAGGAGTCTCGCTGCCGCATTCTGCACCCACTGGAGTTTCTGGGTCAGTCTCAAGGGCAGCCCCACGTAGAGTGAGTTACAATAATCCAGTCTGGAGGTGACTGTCGCATGGATCACAGTGGCTAGGTCAGGATGAGAGAGGTAAGGCGCCAACTACTTAGCTTGGCGGAGATAAAAAAATGCCGCCTATAAAACCCTATAAAACAGGGTCCAGTCCGATAGGTCAAAAAGATGAGCCATGTAGCAGCAAAGGTTCAGTGGCAAGAACCCATTTTGCATGCAGAGGTTCCCTTCCTCTTCATTTAAGAAGCCTCACATGCCAGGTGAAGTGAAAGATCTTTGTATGAGACCCTGGACAGCTCCTGCCAGTTGAAGGTCAGAGCAGACAATACTATCTAATGATACACAGATGGACAAATTGGAATGTAAGAAGAGCCCCATAGGACCAGGCCAAAGGCTGTCTAGTCCAGCACCCTGTTTTCACAATGGCCAACTAGATAATGTATAATGATCACTATACGTGTATTTATGCCTCAACTTTCCCCCCTGACAGGGACTCGAGGCAGCTTACAGCCAAAATAAAGAACAGCTGAAAACTGGGAGGTGAGGAATGACAATTATTTAAAACCAATTCACACACATATGAATGAGATCTATTCAAAACATACAACCACAACAAAATCAGCATTGCACCAACACCCAATTAGATGCCTCAATGAATGAGAAGCCCAAAAGCAGAACCTTGAGCCCAGCAGTGCTATTATCCACACTGGTGATTCCCAGTACAGTGGTATCTCGGGTTAAGTACTTAATTCATTCCGGAGGTCTGTTCTTAACCTGAAACTGTTCTTATCCTGAAGCAAAGTTCTTAACCTGAGGTACTATTTCTGGGTTAGCGGAGTCTGTAACCTGAAGCGTATGTAACCTGATGTACCACTATAGCTGGCTTTCAGAAGCATGCTGCCCGCCAATTTTAAATCCTGTAGTTTTAAGTACATAATCTTAAGGAAGCTTCTAGCATGGTGTGGGGTTGGGAATGTCTGACTAGGCCCTGAGAGATCAGGGTTCAAATTCCCAGTTGGCCATGAAACTCACTGGGTGACCTTGGGCCAGTCACCCACCTCACAAGGCTGTTGTGGATTTAAATGAGGCGGGGAGGGGACCATGTGTGCCGATTTTCTGCTGCTTGGAGGAAAAGGTAGAATAGAACTGCAATCAACAAATAAATGTGTTCCTCTGTGTGACCCAAATGACCTTAACTATGGGACGCTGTAATCCCAGGATGTAAAACTCCTCTAAAAAATAAACAGAAATGGCTGCATTAAACACAATGAGATCGGGGCAGCAAGGCCGTAAACTAAGCAGTTCCTTGGATGTAAATCCTATTACAATAAGTGGCAGCTGCTTTCAAATAAACTCCTTGCAAAAAGAAGGCTTCTTGGCGCAGCTGCAGGACACGAGCGTTCTGAAAGGCGCCGGCTGTGATTGGCCGTGTTCATAACAGGGGGCGGAGCACGCTCAGGACCCTCCTCCCTCCCTGCTCTCCTGTGTTGGTAAACGTTCTCCCTCAGACCCACGTGGCTTTGCGAGAGACGACCGCATGGCTCTTGCGCCCCGCGGCTTCCTGGGAACTGTAGTTCCTCGCCCCTCCCGCTTTCCTATAAGCTCCCTCCCAACTCGTTCACAACGTGACTACATTTCCCATGCGTAGCCGCGAGGGAAGGGGAGCCCGACCTCTCCCGCTAAACGCCGCCGCGCGAAGCACTCTGGGGCTTGTGGTTCGAGCGCGGAGCGGGAACCTTTCCCGCTTTTTTTTTTTAATAATCCTCCCTTTCCCTGCCCCGCCTCTCCCCTCCGAATGGGAGCAAGCTCACCTCTCCAACCCGCCCCCACCCTACAGAGGACTACGTTTCCCAGCAGGCCTCGGGACCCTTCCCCCCTCCTTCCCTCCCCCTTCGCCTCACCGCGCGCGCCCTTCCCTTCCCTCCCCCGCCCCCGCCTTCACTTTTGGCGGAGACATTTCCGAAGCGAGTCTCTCCAAGATGGCGGCATGGGGAAGGAGGCGCGCGGGCCCCGGCAGCTCCAGCGGAGGCGGCGCCGGCGCGAGGGAGAGGTGAGCGGCGGAGGCCCGGCTGGCTGCCCGGCGGCCTCCTCCCCGCCCCCGGCTCCCGGCCTTCACGCCCTGGGCCTAGGGGAGCCGAGGGCTGCTTCTCCCCTCACGCCCCCCTCAGGCCCCTCAGCTTCTCGGAGGCCTCCTCTTGGCCTTGCAGGGGACGAAGCGGGGGCCAGGCCTCGAGACTCGCCAACGGCGGCGAAGGCAGCTTCCGGGGCGCCTCTGTGGGACGGGAGAGCCGGGAAGGAGGGTGCGGGTTGGCCTTTGGGATAAGGGAGGGGATGGCCGGCTGGGAAGGAAGAGTGCTGCTAAAGGATTGCCCGAAGAAGCGGGGGGTGCCGAGGTCATTGGGTTTAGGAGGCAGGAGGGGTCGCTCCGGGGTTGGGGGGGCTAGAGGGGTGGCAGAGGCGAGGGAGGGGAAACGAGGCTTCGGCCTGTGCGGCACAAGGCCTTGGCATAAGTAGAACGAGGGGGCCATCCTCGGGAGAAGCCAGGGGCAGGAGGAGTTGGGGGCTGCAGGAGTTCATCCTTGGGGGAAAGGGGAGGGGAAGAATGGGGGGCGCAGGGAGTGGGGCGAGAGGGTGGGCACGGGATGGATTAGGGGTTGCAGGGCTCCTGGAGGAGGTGCTGCCGAAAGAGAGGTCAAACGAATGTGTGTGTGTGATATGGGGGGGGGGGGCCGCTGGAGGCACCAACGTGTGAAGCTTCTGTGAGCGAGGAGGAATCCAGTTGCCTCACGAGGTCTGGGTTCGGGGTGGGGGAAAGGTCGTGGCTCCATCAGGCTGTGGGAAAAGTAGGTATCCCCTCACCGCAGCTTGGAGAGGGAGGGGCATCAGGCCTGTGGCAAGGGAAGGTCAGTACACAAAGTCCCTTAACTTAACTCCGGGCGTGTTTCACTCATCCCAGATGTTAGACCCGGAGGTGACAAGAGTAGCTTCTGCTTAGACTAAGAATATTCTTGGATGCTCTTAAAATCTATTTTTGAAGGCCGCAAATGCTCCCCCAAAGTCCTCTGAGAGTGACCTCTTGGTGCACAGCTGTTCTTGTTGGTTGAGTGATTTATGTTTTTAGGTGTTGCATTGTTATGGATTCGGAAGGTTAGGGAGCTGGTGGGGTGGAATTAAGCTGGTGGCTCCTGGCTGTGGCAGTTTCACCCCCTTTGGCCATCAGCTCTCACTTTACCTCTATGTAGATAATGGTAGGAGGTAAAACAAAGAATATTTACATAGTTTTCTTGTGGGGTTTCTCCCATTGCTCAAATTAACCCCAAAAGTTTTAACATATTGTATTTTTAGTTTTGAAGTTCAGTCTTTCGTTGTAAATATTCCCACTTTTAAGGGTAAGCTTCTAAAAGATCGGTATTTGCAACTCTCAGTTGAAACTATTGCTGTGTAACTCCTAATTATAATTTTGCATCCCAGTTTCAATGGTTTCAGCAAACTTCCCTAACTTCAGTTGTTGCTTGTTGCATTCTCTCCCATGAAGGCAGAATGAGGATTTTTTAGTTACAGATAGGTAGCCGTGTTGGTCTGCCATAGTCAAAATAAAAAAAATCCTTCCAGTAGCACCTTTAAGACCAACTAAGTTAGTTCTTGGTATGAGCTTTCGTGTGCAAGCACACTTCTGTGTATCTGAAGAAGTGTGCTTGCACACGAAAGCTCATACCAAGAACTAACTTAGTTGGTCTTAAAGGTGCTACTGGAAGGATTTTTTTTATTTTGACTGAGGATTTTTTAGTAATGGTTAGGGCATTTTAGACTACAGTGGAGAAAGGCACAATTCTTCTGAAGTATCAATGAAAAGATAAATACTTTCAGCTTTATGTTAAAATGGTTGAAGCCAATAAGGAATAGATGAAATGAGCTCTTCCGTTGAAAAAGAGTTTAAGACTTCTAAGTCAATGTAATAAGAAAGTTACCCATATTGAGCGGAGTGTTTGTGAATATGCTAGAGCAGTTAGAACCTGGACCAATCATGTTTAAGGCAGTTAGAGGCAACTGGGTAAAGAAATGTTCTGTGTTGCATGTGAAGTCTGCAGAAGTGTTTTTCTGAGAGTCTGTTGCTTGGGAAGCTGATATAGTCCAAAACTGCTGGAAGGAATCAAGTTGGGGAATGCTGACTTAAACAATGGTTATGCATTGGCTGCAAACAAGTGTGTGAAACTATGGTTTGAATAGCAAATCTTGGGATTGCGCTAACCAGGGTTAAGTTTTAATCTGCAGCGACAAACTGGTAAAAGCAGGTTCTTTGTGCCTTTGCTTGGAGGATTAGAAGCTGGGCTTATTGGCACCTATACCTGCTCTCCAGAGACTGGGTTTAGCCCAACCAGCATCATTGTATGACTGAGTTCTCGATCAGAGTGAAGTCAACAAATCCCAGCGGGAACTAACCATAGCTAAGTGTTATGTCTGCCATAGGTAATTGGAAAACAGTGTATGCTGGTTGGTAATGTGGCTCATAACAGGAGTTGAGTAATATTCCTGTTTTTGTAAACAAGTAGATCATACCCAGAGTAGACCCATTTAAAAATGGTCATAACTAACTATTACTTACTTTGATGCAACCCATGGTAGGGATGATGGGTGTAGTTTTAACCCCTGTTTACATGCAGCTGACTCAAGAAATGTTCCAGTTCTTTGTTTCTGGCTGAAATAATTATTAACCCCTTGTATTATGGCTTCTACCCTTCTCTCCATTGAGAAGCTGGAAATGTATATGTCTGTTTTCTGCCCATCTTTTTTCAGTGTCCCCTTCTGAGTAACATCTGTGTGACTTTGGCTGCCAGGAATGTGTTTTGGACGCAGAACAGATCTAGTGTTCATCAAGTAACCACAGAATACGTGCAGCTTTCATGGTAGATGTATTTCCCTTCATTTGTCAGTAGGTTATACCTGCTTCCTGCTTCTTGGATTTCCCATCAATGAGCTTTTTTAAAAATATGCTTTCAGGCTATTTTGATGCTAGGCAGTTAGCTTAAAAGGGAGTCTTGTTGACATGAGAGGGTTAATGTTGGGTGAATGACTAATGAATAAAATATTGTCTGGCATGATGGAATATGGTCAAATTTAATAATATAGCAGATACCTCAAACCAGTCAGAGGCATCTCTTTGAGTTAGAATTCCAGTAAATTGTCTGTTCAGATGCTGCTCTTTGACAGGCTGCCTCTTATATTATGATGTTTGACTGTGGTTGAAATACTAATGAAGGCATGGGGCCTACTTTTTAGCTACATCACGCTGTCAGCTTTTTAGGGCTTCTCCCCTTCCCAGCTTTACAGGGGTAGTAGAGCACTTACTGCGCATGCAGAAGATCCCAGAATCAATATCCAGCATCTCCAGGTATGAGTTGGGGAAGTCTCTTGTCTGTAATCCTGGAGAGATGCTGCCAGTTAGACAGTACTGAACTAGATTGATAAACGGTCTGACTTTGTATACAACAGATTGCTCGTTAGGGGCAGGTAACCACTGACAACTTCAACCAGCTGCTATTTCTCCATCTCATCCCTCACCCTCATCATGATCTGGGGATAATAGACTACATCAGTTAGAGCAGTAATGGTTTCTTTAGATCAAGCATTGGTCCACATTCCCTCAATGGGCACCTTTCCAGGGATCACATGCCACAGGAAGAGGCTGAGGATGGATGGAACTTTCTCCATTGTATAGCAGGCTTCATTCCAGTCAGGTTTCTACATACACTTCCCTCTCCATTCAGGGAAGCAAGGGCATTAGCACAGTTCAAGGGCGCATTCCAACCAAGCCAGGAGCATTCAAGAAAGTGCTGAGCAAGGCTAGGGAGGGGACGCAGCCTGGAAGAACCAATACAGGGGCCTGAGGTTCCCCACCTTTGGATTACGTAGTGTCATCGGCATATCTGGTACAGTATTCAGCCAAAATATATAAGTGCATTTGGGACAGATACCTACAGTCAAAGAAGAAGGAGGGAGGAATGTTGGCAAATGCAGTTTAATGTCTTAAACCTTTGTTATAGTTAGGAATGAGGATTAAAGGAGTAATCCAAATACTATGCAGAAGATATGGGTTTTGCAGAGGAGAGTGGAGGCACCACATTTGCTTGGGGTGGGAATTCCATGCCAAGGATGGAATAAAAAATGACCAGTCTTGGAAGTACTTGGAATGTTCAAAAGTGTTTATGTGTTAAGTGTTATGTGTAGTACAAGCTTGTGTACTAATAGTGAACTTAATTCTCCGAGCAATGATCCTTATGAAACCAAAATGGCATCATTCACACACAAGATGGAGGTATTGGCAGCCTTTTATTAGATTTATACA
This sequence comes from Podarcis pityusensis, assembly GCF_964106645.2. Taxonomy (NCBI): domain Eukaryota; kingdom Metazoa; phylum Chordata; class Lepidosauria; order Squamata; family Lacertidae; genus Podarcis; species Podarcis pityusensis. Next base: position 10,238,917 of record NC_138039.1, read on the forward strand.
ATGCAACTTCCTCCAAAGGAGCGTATGGCAGCAAACATATCAATACTAAATACAAATAAAACTTGTAGAAACAGTTTGGAACAACCTTCTGAAAACCAGTTTAAAATGCCTAAAAGCAATTGTCTGCTCTCAAACTAATAATTTCAGGATTGCCAGGGACATGACTTTCAGTCATCAAAAGCCTGACTAAATAATGTTTTGAAATTTCTCTTAAAAATTAATAGTGAGGGAGACAGATGTGCCTCATTAGGGGGGCATTCCACAAACATGGGGCACGCCACTGGCCAGGCACCTCCAAGTGGCTGCAACACCAGCAGGTTCTCCCCTGGTGATTGTATAGACTGAGCACTGTTCAAAATTCACCAGGCGAATTATGAGCGGTCCAATTGTGACCATGTGGAGATCTTTGGGTGTTGGTGACCGGCATCTCTATCTGGCTGGTCCCTCCAGCTTTCTTAAGCAGGTAAGCAGAAGAGCTTGCTTATTGCTTTTATCTCCCACTTTTTTCTGAAAGGAGTACATGGTTTACCCCCCTTCTCAGCTAATCCCTACAACCACCCCATGAGGTAGGTTAGGAGGCTGTGACTGGCCCAAGCTCACTCAGGGAGCATCATGACTGAGTGGGGATTTGAACCCTGATCTCCTAGGTTCTAGGTCCAACACTCTAACCACTGCTCCACACTGGCTTCCTAAAGTACTTATGCTCTAAGGCAGCTCTACAAATTACATAGGTAAATATGGCGAAAGCCAAATTCATTTAAGAGAAGGATCTGGAATATTTTCCTTGAAGCTTGAATTTGTTATGTTCTGGATTGTTTTATTTGATGTTTTAATGTGTTGTAAACTGCTTTGACATTTTTTTCCTTTAAAATATAAAGTGGTATAGAAATGAAATTAATAACAATAATTAATCCCATTGCAAAAAAGGGCACCTAGACACTCCATTGTGACACTATAACCTAGGTTTAAGGTGCTATTTGGCAATTAGCTTGTGTATCAATGAGTTTCTAACGCTGGGCCTGAGATGGCTGGTACTGTTTTAAAAAACCGAAAAGACAGAGCGGGGAGTCTGCAAGGTGGGTCCCATGAGGAAAGGACATGCGCAGTGGCCATAGAGCACTTATTAATATCGGAGGGGTGGAGGTGAAAACTGGGTGGGAAGAATAGGGTGGAGGAATAATCCACTGCAGCATTTTGTTGCAACCTCCACTTGTTCCATCTGTTTCAGATATTCAGGCAGTGAGAGTGCCGTCGCATATATAGCCAGAGCGGTACCATCCACAAGGCAGAGGGAGGTGTCAGCAGGCTCGGAGGAACCTTGAGGTTTGCAGAAGTACAATAAACATTTAGAGAAACTAGCAATTTACTGTGATTATATGATCCTGTGATTGTTTTCTTGTGTGAAACACTAGGCGCACATTCAGCTGTGTGACTCTTCAAGTTGATCAAACACAGTGGACAACCTACTTTTATTCAGCTCTGAAGTTTTGGCTTTTCCATTCTGAGTGAAAATCTGCTGGGCCACTTCACATGCGTTGCTGTCCTTTCTTTTGTTTCATGTGCCCCTCTTCAACGCTCTCTTGAGCATGGCTTTGCATCAGGGGGCTGATATTAATGGTAATACCTAGACTACACTACAGTGTGTGTGGTTAGGCGTTCTGGGGTGGGCATCCTCTCCATTCAGCTCTGATCTCCAGTTACTGCCCTGTTGTTGCAGCTCTGAGGTTTCCCCAGCAATCTTGTCAAACCATGTACAGCCTTGGTGGTACTGAATTCTTTAACCATGGTTAGCATTGAAAGAGTTTGATACACATAACACATGCTTGTCTTCGGCTGTGCCAGAAAGTGCTGACCCTAGCGATTAGACTTGGGACAAAGTGATCCAAGACCCCTACGGTGTGCGGCTCTTGGTATTTAATGGCATTTGAAAGATCATGCAATTATTCGGATGTACCCTTCTATACTTGACACACCATGTGACGTAAACTTTGCCAGTCGGCAGTGCAAGAATTCCTCTACTTCCAAGAACCACTTCTTTGTCCTCGTTTGATTTAAATAACATTTTATTTCATTTCTTAATAACTGACACGGAGAGAATTTGATATAAAAAATTGTCCAAAAGGCATTCAGAAATGCTTGCACTCTACAATGTTTATGGTAGTACTTTGGTTTTGGTATTCCCCTCCAAGGCATCTCTTGAACCTAGGCTTCTGTCATTTAGGTGCTGGGTTAAAACTGTATTTTTACTGTGGCTTTTAATTGAATTATGACCTGCCTTTTTTTAACAGGCTGCTGGTTTTCATTGGCACAACTTTTTATTATTTTTATGACCTGCGTTTCAACTTTATATTGTAAGCTGCTTTGAGCATATTTGATGGAAAGGTGAGATAGAATGTGGATTGTCAACTGATTGTTTAGTTGGTCTGCTGTGCAAATCACCAGTTGATTATTAAATGGGGATGTTACAGGTACCTCATATATGTGCCTTTTGTGACACAGAAGGTGTAAAAGTGTAAAGCTGTAAAGCAGTAGTTTAAAAACTGCTGCTCATTGTTGGGACGGAAGGTCATCTTAGCATTTCCGTTCATTGCCTATTACAGGAAGGCACGAAAATGACATCAGAGAACAAACATGTGCCTTTAGCTTGCATTGCAGTGGATTAAAATTTGCCCCCCACCAATTAACTAAAGGATTAGTTGAGTGATCAACCAATTACAGCTTGCAGCAGTACTATGTATGCGTGTGAATGTATGTGAGGTTTTCAAATTCCTATGCAGCTGAATGCAGGAATTTCTCCCGCTGTGGGTGTGTATACATTAAAGCTTGCAGTCTTGAAACATACATTTTTGCTATTGCTAGATCTTCCCTCTCCTGCCCCTGCCCCCCGACCCCCTGCTGGGCTGTCTCAAATGTATGAAGAGGCAATCCTGTCCCAGCTGTAGGTTTATTTGTGCTGTACTTTATATGCAGGGTTCAGACTTAATCTCGGGGTTCTTGGGTGACAAGTGTACAGACTTTCATCTTCAATGTATTGAAGCCCATGGGTTTTCGCAACTGGTGAATGCAGTGTTGTTGTTTTAAAAGGAATTCCTAATGAGGCTGTCACATGATGGATAGCCTCTATGGATTTCTCTACACGCTTCTCGAGATTCTAATCCTTGCTCTGATTTAGAGAGAGAATTGGGTGTGCTGAGCTTTTTTGCAACAGTGCTAAAATTTGCACCCCTCCCAGTGTCATCGGTGGGAACGTTATTCCAGGCAGACGCTAAACAAACTCCACACCATACAAAGCTTCCCTTTGTTTTGGATGAGAGGGTCTAGAAAAAGAATGTGTAGAGTACACAGCTGCTCCAAAGCTTTGTTCCATCCCATTTTGAACAAAGGTGTCCTTTGGCTATGTGGTCTGGAAAAAGCTTTCTCCTGCCGTGGTGGCTTTAAAATGGGCTAAGTTGATCTGCGTCTCAAGCACAATACTAGCAGGGTGCTTCAATCCCTGCTTGTTATAGAAAGAGGAGAGTACGTTTTAAAGTCCCTCTTCAAGAGATTGCTATTTACTGGCTTTTTGTTCAGAATAAATCCTAAAGAGGAGATGGGGGATGTGGCAGTCATATTCCTGGTCTTCAAAACTGAGGTAGCTTTTAAAAGAGTCTACCCCCGTCCAAGTCAAGTAAACAAGATTGCTCCTTGAATCTTGTTTTGCATGGTGTACCTCACCGCAGCATCAAAAGTTTTAAAATTTCAAAGCAGCTTGAAATGTTTTGTCCAAATTGACTGATAGCCATTTTGCAGTGGGCTTTTCTTGGCTTCCCAGGAGGGAATGTGGAAACTATTTCAATAGCACCCCCCCCCCCACAAGCACTTTTTGATTTAGTGTGTATTGATCTGCCCTGCTGATGTTCTCAGACATGCTTTCAGTAGCATCCAATATCTTAATCCTTGCTCATAGTCTGCTAATGAATACAGCAGTGTGTCCTGTTCTGGTTGATGACCTCTTAATGTTGCCTCTCTTGCTGCTTGTGTTTCTGGAGTTCCGCTTTTACATTTGCTTTGGACCTTGCATATTGTGATTGGGAACTGGTTTTGCGAATACGCATTAGGAAGGCCATCAAGGTGTATCAATTGTGGCTGTTCCTTTGAAACACGTGGGAGCAACAACAGGGAAATGACTGGATCTCCTTACCATGTATCTTGAAGGGGGAGGAGCCGTAGCCTTGTACATCTGGGGCAGAACAATCTAACCATAGGAGTCCAGTGTCATTTATGCAAGGGTAAAATCTGCCCGAATGCTCCTTTTTTGAGACTAGTTCCAGCTGAGCTGGGTTGGATGATGGACTGGTGCATCTCTGACTGAGCTGGAATGAGGGGCTTTACCTAGCTGAGCCCTGACTCAATTGGAGATCCACCTATTCCAAACTCTTGGCAGATCAGATATTGGGTTTGGATTGCTCCCGAAATGTATCTAAATGTGGGGAATCACTTCCCTAATGCAAAATATATGTATGTTCAAGTCATTACACTAGTTCAATTCAACAGGACCTGCAGGAGAGCTGGCTGTGGCCACCCACCCACAGTGAGACAAGTAGAATAAAACAGCAAAATGTTCATAGTAGAACACTGAAAGGGAGCAGGGAATGTGGTGCAGTATGGCATTGGTAGCACTGTTTTGCGTGTTGGGAGTGAACCAAAGAGGATCTCCCCTTCATTTATTTGTCTTCCTCTAGTCACAGACCCGTGAAGGATCCATAAGCAAAACTGCAAAGTACTGCTGGTTCAGAAAATGTTCTGAATTTCTAAACTTGAAAGAGGTAGGATCTGTTTTCCCTCCCAGGCCCATTAATTTCTAGTGTGAGTATGGATTGGTTAATTTCCAAGCTCCATGTAGCTAAATGGTCCCACTCTCCAGGTTGGTGTTTTGGAAACCTTCCTCAGGAAAGCTTTTTGCCTTCAGAAACTGGCCTCTGAAAAAGTAGGTACACTTTGCTTGCAGGAACAGTCCTGTGATGTTAATTCTTAATGTCAGCGGCCACCTTCAGACTTTGGCCAGTTATACTGATAACACACACTGCTTTATATCATTGGAAAACGTGGTCAGTTTTGAGGAAAATAAATAAAAGGATGAAGCTGTTCTCAAGGGAGGGAAAGACAGTAAAAGTCAAGATCTGGTTGCCACTACTTGAGGGTCTGAAAGTGTTGTTTTGTGTAGTGTCCAGTACCAATCCCATGATCTTTATCATCACCAAAAGCAACACCAAACTTTTTTGTGTGAGATTTCTAAACTGCCCTTCATCAAGGGGATCCCAGGAACTCAATATGGAAAATTGTCTGGAAAGGAGCTCAGCCAGACCCTGATATGGTGACCTGCCATCATTTTTGAAGCATTTGGTGCAGAAGTTCCTATCTAGCCCATGTGATTAAGGAATAAAGTTTGAAAACATGTGGCTAGTGCCTGCTGTGAAGGCTTAGTTACCAAAGGGATTTTTGGACAAGTCTTCCCATCGTAACAGGTTTCTGTACTATGACGAGTCTCCCAAATCAGTTGATAATTTTCATGCGCTCATGTAACCTGGCCCTCTAATGCCTGAGTTCATGTTGGAACAAGGCTAGGAATATTGTGACTCAAACAAATTTTGTATGGGTGTCCTTAAATTCGGAGCACAAGATGTTGATGTCCTCAGTGCACTATAACAGTAAAATAAGAAGTGCAGAACAACAGGTTTATGACCACCAAGTAAATAAGACCTGAACTGCTACTAGGCTAGTAAAAAAAAGTGAGTGTATGTGGTTTCTATGGGGGAGGGGGTCAGTTCCCTCTCTGCTGGACCACTGTGGGTTGTGCCCCCCCCCCCCCCCCGCTGGTTGTAGAGCCTTTTCATCCTCTGCAGTTAGTACAGAAACCACGCAGAGGAGGATCAGTCATCCTTCCCTTTACTGCCAGGCTTGCTTGCCTAGAATTCTTAATTTGGCTACAGCCCCTAGGCAAGCTTATAGGTTGTACTGATGGGGGGAAGGCAGGGAGCAAGGCCAGTTCACAACCCTCAAGTAACTCACTTGCCTTTTCTTCCGACAGGGTCACCTTGTCTGCCACGGACTGTTACATTGTTCACGAAATCTACAACGGCGAGAATGCTCAGGACCAGTTTGAATACGAGCTGGAACAGGCCTTAGAGGCTCAGTACAAATACATTGTGATTGAGCCCACGCGCATTGGGGACGAGACGGCCCGCTGGATCACTGTTGGGAACTGCCTGCACAAGACGGCCGTGCTAGCGGGCACAGCCTGCCTCTTCACCCCCCTGGCTGTTCCCGTAGATTATTCCCATTACATCTCTTTGCCTGCTGGCGTCCTCAGCATAGCCTGCTGCACCCTCTATGGGATCTCTTGGCAATTCGACCCCTGCTGCAAGTACCAAGTGGAGTATAATGCCTATAAACTCTCTCGCCTGCCCCTGCATACACTCACCTCCTCCACTCCCGTGGTTCTGGTGAGGAAGGACGACCTGCACAGAAAGAGACTGCATAACACGATAGCACTCGCTGCCCTGGTGTACTGTGTAAAGAAGATTTATGAACTTTACGCCGTATGATTGCGGCAGAGGAAGGAGAAATCCGCAAAGACAAAAAAAAAAAAAAGTGTATTAAGACTCCCACAGTGACATTCAACTTTTCTTCTTGAAGTGGTGCCTGGGAAGCAGTTTGGTTTATCCATATATTATTTTTTTTTGTTATTTTTAGAACAAAAATAACATGTCACTGGGTGCATCAAGGGAATTTTCAGTTTTCTTACACCTCAGACATGGATCTGCCGTGAAAAGGAACACTGTGGGAGCTGAAGTCAATAATGGAATGTCAATGAACGGAAAGATACCTAAGAGGGAGTGTGGGTTTTTTGTTTCCCCCCCAAGAAACCTTTAAGTATATTGTTTAATTGTATTCTACAGAACCAGCTCAAAGTTATCACTGACCATTCATTAAAGGATGAGAATTTCAAGTGGTTTGCTTTCTTTTGGTGCCAAAGTTGTTTCTAGAGGAATAACTCTTAAGGAAGGCTATAATCATACTAACTCGTGAGTTTGAAGTGCAGCTTTTGGTTATGAGTAGATGGCCTCCTTGAGGAGGGTTCACTGTTTACGGCAACAAGAGGAGGTTTGCTGGGTGCTTCCTTCATCAGAGCAAGCCCTTGATGTTAACTTGCCCAATATTTGTACTGCTGGAACACAGAAACATAAGCCATGCCCTTTTGCATGGGGCTTACCTGCCCTCAAAGCTTAGTAAGCCTTGCAGTGCAGGAAAGTCGCAGCAAAACTTAAAATGTTAACTAAGACAAGGCTGAATTTGCAAATTCTCCTGGATTTTACCTGGTGTTAAGATTATGCTGTTAGCATGCAAAGAACAATTCTTCCCTTCATGTAATTGTACAGGGATTAAATAGCCTTTATAATGGACTTCAGCCCTGTAAAAAGCACTTCAATGACAAATTTAAATATCCTCCATAGCAGATTATAGTGTAACTGCCCTATTGTGAGCACTTCTCCAGAATTTATTTTTTATTCTGAATACTAATGCCCAGTGAAGCATGTGCTGTTTGAACATCTCAGTACACTGTTAAAGAACAGGTCTGTTAAGTATCTCTTTCCCATGATTTATAACACTAAAACTTGCTTCTGAATGCTGTAAGCAAATGATCTTCTATAAACTGCCAGCCCCTATGACACTCTCACAAAAACTCATTTGGCGCATGCAATTCCCCCCCCCCCCCCAAGTACAAGTGAAATTGTAGGCAGACCACTTGCTCTTCTATAACAGGACTTTATTTCAATTATTATTGCATGCACCCTCTTTAAACTTTGCTGTTATCTGGCAGAAAAAAATCCATGTTATGTTCTTCCCTCCCTAGCATCTAGTTCAACCTATCTTGGATCCTGCCCCTGCTACCCAGTGATGGGGAACTCGGGGATGAAGCCAGTGCTAGCCACACTTAAGAGTGGACCCACTGAAATGAATGGGCCTCCTCTGAATATCCTTGGTGACATAAGAGTGTAATGATAGTTGAGCATGAGGTATATCGTACTTGCCATTATGGATGGGGAACTTGAGGCAGAGCTGCCCTTCTTGCAGTATTTAGTCAAGTCCCCTGCTCCTTTTAACTTTTCAGTGAACTGTGGATTGTGTATAAGTCTTCATTTCCTAGTTGGAAACAAGAAGTCTTCCCTCTGATCACATTTTAACTGATAAATCCTGGGTATTTTCACAAGACTCTGGGAAAGAGTAAGACTATTGTGACTTGCAAATGGAAGCATGTGAACATGCTCAGGTCACGTACAGGTATATGCTCTTGCTTAGCGTGATAGCTGCAACCTGACCTTTGTGCAATGTTTAGTGACCTTGGAATGGCATCCCACAAGGGCAAAGCCAGAACTCAGTGCTATCTTTAGCCCTTGGAATCCAGTACAGCAAGCTGCTTGCTGCTGCTTCTGTTCAGTAGGTCAGTTTGGCCAAGGGTTGAAATCCTGCAGCCTTCTGGTCACAGTATCTGTTGAGTGCGCCAAGCAGATTCCTGTAGCTGTATTTGCTTGCTGAAGACGAGGATTATAACAGGCATTCTGCAAGTAACTAATGCAGTAATTCCCTCAAATTATAAACCAGAACGGTGAAAAAAGCACAAATATTATGTAAAGTGTTTTAGCTTCTGCTGGTACAAGCAATCACTAATGTTCATTTATTTACTCTCAAGGTTAAGAATTCTGAGAACCATCTTGTTAGTTCTATGGAGTTATGTGATTGCTGCAAGGAATCTTTGTGTTACCTGCCTTATGAAACTGCATCTGTCTACGAACAATTCTGCTTTCAGGAATTAGGCTTTTGAATTTGCCATTAGAGAATCAGTAAGACTGAATGGGGATGGAGGCTGGTGCTACTATCAGACAAGGATGTTCTTTGCACACTAAATACTACATTCAGATGAGCTGCAGAGCAAACAGTATATGTAGTTCCTCTTTCATGTCTATTTTAATAGCAGTTAGCAACTCAGATCTGCCTAAGGAAGGCAAGCTGCAGCATCCCACCCACCCCAGATAACTGGGGGGCGGGGGGGGGGGACAACAGCTTTCTGATACTTGGATGTGCTAGTGGAGTTACCTGTAGTTCCTAGCCAGGACCTACTCTGAGCTTAACAGGTGAGAATACCAAGCTAGGCTACTAGGAATAAGGGTAGCGGAGGTGGTGGCTTTTGAGTCCTGGCCAAAATGCAGTAAGTGCAGTTGGGCAATGCATGTGCAGCACAAGCTTATTTAATTTCAGCTGCCTGCATCCCTGGCAAAAAGAAGCAGCCTGCAACCACTTAGGTTTTTTAAGAGAATGATATTGGAGGCAATGGTTTTCTTTCGTTCTCCCCCAAGAAGTATTTTACATTCAGCTGATGAGAGCCTAGGCCAGAGGAAAGTAAACATAGTAAGCTGCCAGTAGCCTGTTGTCTTGTGGACAAGCCCAAATAAGACGAATGGGAGCTGTGGAGGTGTGCAGTTCCTGCTCATTTCAACACGCAGGAGAATTTTCCCGTGGCCTAACTCCTTGCAGATGAAGCCTTTTGTCCCAGGGAGCCAACAAAGCTGTAAGTGGTGAAAGCAGCTTTTCGGATGCCATCAGTGACGTGCAAGCAGCACAAGCCTGGCTCCAACTCTTCACGGCAAGCGAGAGATGCAACTTAAACAATCCTGAAGTTCATGCTTCCCACAGACCCTGGACACATCAGCTGGTAGCTTCTGGTTTTAAACCAATGGTTTAAAATGAACTCCAATTGGTTAAGAATCCTTGGCTTTCCTTTCTTTCCGGGCTCTAGATGCCATAAAGTGGAAGAAGAGCCTGGGACAGAGCGTTCGCACATACACGGCCAGAGAAGGCATGAAGCCAGCAACCAGCACTTCCTTCTTCTTCTCCCCAACAGCACTCAGAACCACCTGAGCCACCTCTGCAGCTGCCTTGCCTTCAGAAGTTGACTTGTCCATTACTGAAAAGAACAACAAATTACTACCTCCCTCTAGAGATTATTTTCGGTTGGTGGATCCAGGAGGCTCAAGATTACAAATTAAGCCCATAGATCAAGAGATGTCCAGAGGTGAGACTCTGCAAACAAGTCTGTGACCACTGAACATGGGCTACTAAAGCCACTGAAGATTATCCAACTTCGTTAAATGTGCTAGTTTTTATATTGGGCCTTTTCAGTCAATGCCAAACTTTGAGAAACCGGGTTTTCCCCTTTCCCTCCACTGGCACTCCCTGTACGCCAACAGATACATATAATTTACACAAGCAAAGCTAGTCCTCACCTCCATACTGGGATCCATCTGCCATTACGGAATTAAGTGAGAGATTTGTCTGAATGTAGCCGGGGCTCACAACTGTGACGTCGATGTCGTACTGCTCCACTTCTGCTCGTAGGCAGTCAAAGAAGGCTTGGGTGGCATGCTTAGAGGCAGCATCTAAAAACCCCGAAGGTGACACAATTTCAGTTGATTTCTGATCTGCAGCTTCCCAGCCAAAATGCATAGCTGCCTTTTGCATGAAGCATGTAACAGTGTAAATAGCTATTAGCTACCAGAACTGAATGCAGCCTATTCCAAGGCAGTAGGCTTTTGCTGGGGCAAGCAACAAGGGTGATTATGTCTTGATTCTGCTCTGCTTACAAGATTTCCAATGACATCTTGCCAGTGTTGGAGCACACAGGCCCTTGGTCCAGCCCAGGATGGGCAGACTTTAATAGTATGCCAGCTGCTGAACAGCTTCTCATTAAAGGAAAATTTGGGAATATCATAAAGGGACTGTAAGAATTCAAAACCAAGTTGTAAACTTGCATGAGTCTCTGCAAGGATCTTCATAATCATGTGAAAGAATTTCTGTTTTAGAGAGGGAAAATTGGAGGTCAGCTCTAATGCGCTCTTTGCTGAATCAAACAGGTTTATTCCAAACAAATGAAGCAAGAGCTTTTGAGCATGGTGTCTTTTTACAGGCTACGAACAATGGCACTACCCTGTTCCTTTTCCAATTTCTTATTTTAGGATTGGAGGGTTAGATTTCAATATATGCGGAGAAGTTCCAAGTCTGTTAGGTTAGCATGAATGCTATAATCAGATTCAGCACAACTACCTAGGCAGATTTTGATGGCAAAGTTTGCATTCTTATCGTAAATGTGATGTAGGGGGAGGAATACCTGGGTAAGGGCAGTGATTATCCAGAATGAAGTTGGGCATTTTGGACCACACAATGCAAGATGTATGCTACCTTCTGGTGATGCAGAAGATACCAAAGCACCCCACTAAAATGGGACCCTGCATTGCTGGCACCCGTAGAAATTGAGTTCTTTGTGCAGTAGGACTGGCCCTGTGGAAGTCACACCCAGCTCTGGAGACAAGCAAAGATGAAGATAGGGAGAGCAGAAACTATTCTTCCCAATGTTTGAGGTTCGCCTAAGCCAGTGTTTCTGAAACTTGAGTCACCTGCTTTTGCTGGACTACGACTCCCATCATCCCTGACCACTGGTCCTGCTAGCTAGGGATGATGGGAGTTGTAGTCCAACAAGAACAGGAGACCCGCGTTTGAGAAACACTGGCCTGAGGCTCCCCTCCCTTGAGCTCTATATGTGCTGTATCTACTATAATGTGTTGGCTGCCCCTTTCCGGTGAACTGGTGGTTCCAGAGCAGCCAACCCTTCCCAAGCCTTGTGAAGAATACTTACAAGCCGAGCGGTAAGGAATGCTAATTTTGCCTTGAACGCTGCTGATGGCGACAATATGGCCTTTTCTCCTCTTGATCATGGAAGGCAGAATTGCTAGAGAGAGGAGGGAGGGGGAGAGAATGAGAATGCAACTCCACAATCTTGCCATGAGAAATAATGTGTGCTTCGATCCTGGGAGACCAGGGTTTCTTCCTTATGCTGCTACCTAGAATCGTGTGTGTGTGTGTGTGTGTAAGTGTAACTGTCTTACACAAATGTATTTCAACTGCCTAATTTATCCTAGTCACAATTTCTTGGGGATTCCTAGCAGACCTTGAAGTTGCAATATTTGTAGAAATGCTTCCTGAAGAGAGAGGCAAAATAATCGCACTGGGATCCAAAAGATGACCTTGCAGTTACTTCTTATCCAAGGCAGGAATTGTTCCTACCCTGATGCTGAAAAACTCTATTTGGAACAAAGTTCCACTGATTTCAGTGAAAGAAACAAGTCCTTTTTTCTTAAGAAATCTACTTGAACATAAAATAGGATGCACACTGGAGAAGGGTCAGCTGGAACAGGTGGGTCCCATTTTTACTTGCCCAGAAACTCAGTAAGGAAGGTGCAAATAAAACTATTGTATCCCTGTATTATATAGACAAGCCTTTCTCAACCTTTGGTCCCCAGATGCTCTCAAACTGCAACTCACATCATTCCTGTCCACTGGCCATGGTGGCTAAGGGATGAGAGTTGTAGTCCAAAAACATCTAGGGACCCAGGGCTGAGAAAGGCAGACACAGACTATAAGCAAGGAATGTAAGACTCAGTGGAGCTAGTGGGCCAACGTTTCCACCAAGCAACTGCTGAGGGGCTGCATCTACATTTTTCCCACCAGTGTAGTGTATAACAGCCAATTCCGCAGACCTCTTTCAGTTTCCTGCTGCCCTCTAGGATTTTCTCCATGTAGAGAAATGCTACAAGGGCAGGGAGAGTTGCTTTGAAAGAGGGATCAGCAGCCAAGTTGACTGCCTGATGCTTGCCCGCTTCGCTTTTCTACAAGCTCCTCCAGCTCAGGAAGATATTAAAATGGCAAGCAAGGACCATTTTAGCTTGAAAGTAAGCCTATGATTTGTGTCACCATGGTCATTTTCAAGACTGTTACATGAAGCACGTCCCACAGGCTTTACGAAGACAGCACTTAAGTGGTCTACATAGAATCATAGGATTGTGGAGTTGGAAGGGATCCTGAGGGTCATCTAGTCCAACCCCCTACAATGCAGGAAGCAAATCTAGAATATTGCAGAGGTGTAACTGCTAAAGAAGTGGGGCACAGTAACCACTGCAGGAAAGGTTAGGATGTGTGCAGAAAGACACAGGAGGAGGCTGTTACAGTGTACCTTTTGTCAAAGCAATTGGGCCAAAGTAATTGGTTTCCATCACTTTCCTGTCCACTTCCATTAGGGTGTCCACAATTGTGCCGCGGTAGCTGATTCCAGCATTGTTAATCAAGATGTCCACATGGCCTGCACACTTCAAAATCTCTGCGGCAGCGCCAACGACTGCTTTGATGTCAGCGAGGTCAAAGACCACAGTGTGGTGTTTATGGGGCTGTTGGAAAAGAAAAGAAAAAAGCAGTTAATCGTATCTGAACCTATTCAGCTGCAAGGTTCATCGGGTAGCCTTGGTGAAACCACTCTCTTCGCCTATCCTCTCTCACAGTGTGATACTGGGAAGATAAAATGGCATTATAAACATGCCATAGGGATCTAGGGAAATGTTTATAAATCAACGCATGCTCTGGACATTTGAGGGAAGCCCCCTCCCAAAAAAATATTGGGGAGGGGGCAAAGGGCGTGGCACCCCTGCTACCAGCACGTTTGGAAGGAGCAACTGGCTTATATGGCTTAAAGCAGGGCAAATTCCTGGTTTTTGTTTAGGGTGGGGAGGGGATGGACCTTGGGCAAGGTGCTTTCAGGCCTAGTTAGCTTTCTCATTAACACACAATACAGAGATATCAAGGACCAGGCTTGCAGAAGACATCTGAAGGCAGCCCTGTTCAGGGAAGTTTTTAATGTGTGACATTTTAATGTATTTTTAATCTTTGTTGGAAGCTGCCCAGAGTGGCTGGGGAAACCCAGCCAGATAGGCGGGGTACGAATAAATTATTATTGTTGTTGTTGTTGTTGTTGCAGAGATTGCTGCTCCTCTTGCTGCTTGCTTGCTTGTTCAAAGAACAGATCAGGCAGCAGCAGCAGCAAGGATGGGAGGCACCAGGGATTGGCAGTGGGACACAGGCTTCAGTGAGCATTCAATGATGCTGAGCCTTGACGCCGACCCTGGCTTTAAAAGGGGGTTAATTTGACCCAGCAGCACACAGAAACAAAACACATTGCAACCAACCATGCCCTGCACCCTCTGGACTCTTGCACTGCCAGCAAAACAAAATCCCTGTGTACGTGATGCTGACACAAAAGCCCTGCAAATGTACTATGTAAAAAAATGACATTTTACTGGCTTCCCCTTTCCACCTCTCTCCCTCTCCACCTCTCCTCTTCCCACAACTCCATAAACCTGTGACCTGCGTGAAAAGCATCACTGACCTACAGTCTCTCCACCTCCTCCTCTTCCTCCCCCCTCACCCCGTTGCTTACATTCTTTGGGTGGCCAGCAGCAGTGGAGAGCTCCTGCAGAAGGTCTTGAAGTCTCTCTCTGCTCCTACCACACAGCACCAGTTCTGACCCAGCGGCATGGAAAGCTTTGGCACATTCTTGGCAAAAAAAGAGAGAGAGAGGGACAGAAAAAAAATGCCTTTACACAACTCTTGTATGACCACACTTGGAATGCTCTTTTGGGTGAATGCACTTCGGAAAGGATACTGGTAGATCTAGAAACAGTGGAGAAAATGGCCAAATGATCAAGATTAAGTTAGAGACTACTTTGGTTAGGAAAAGAAGAACTCAAGTGGGCGGGGGGGGGAACAACATGATTGCGATTTACAAAATTATGCATGCTGTATTGTGGAGAAATCATTGTAAAACCCAGGCTCAGCCAATGAAGCTGACTTTGGATCAGTTACGGGGTGAGCGACCTATAGCACAACAACATCTGAATAGCCACAGATCCCATAATTCTTTATAGACACGTGTTTTGGTACGTATCTGACACTTGGTTTGGCCTCAGCCCAATTTTATATTTAATTTCTTCATTCAAAGGTTCTGCTGGTAAATGAAAGGGCGTGGTGGTGAATTAAATAAAGCAGAACGCTGAGGGAATCAGACATGGATCTATGATCACATTTTAGATTCGGCATTTCAGTGAAATAGAATTGCCGTGAGAGAGACTGGTTTGTCAAAGGGCGCCCAGTAAAATTTATGGCCGAGCAGGGATTTGAACACTGATCTCCTCGGCAGAAGACCTTTATCCAGCATACTGCACTGTATCGCTGCTACTGCAGAACATAATTCCCCTTTATGTGCATGGGGTGCGGAGCCTTCTTTCTACAACTCCCATCTTCCCTGACCACTGGATAGGCTGCCTAGAGCTGACTGAGAATTGCAGTCCAAAACATTGAGGGGAGGGACCAAGTTGGGGAAGGCTCCTTGAACCTGTTCGACCATTGAATGGCCTCAAAAACAGTCAGTGCTCCAACGCTCTTGAAACTACTTGGGCATGAGCAACACAAGACTGGTCTGGTGTCCATGGCAGGCCCAGAAGGCTGCACCACGAGAATGGGCCTTTGCGGTGGCTCCCTGCTTGTGGGATGTTCTCCCCAGGGAGACTCACCTGGCACCCTCGCCACATCTCTTTAAGCACCAGGAGAAAACGCTCCTCTTCTCCCAGGCTAATTAAACCATCTATGGCCTTTTAAACGGTGTGTGTGTGTGTTAAGGAGGTTATTGGTTTTGTTTGTTATTAGGGTATGTTTTTTTGTGTTTTCATATTGCAAACTGCCCTGTGTTCTTCGGATGAAGGGCAGTATAGAGATTTAATAAATAACAATAATGATGATATTCTCCATTTCCTAAGAAGGAAGAGAGAAATATTGTAATGAATAAATCTGCTAGGAGGACTGTTTTGGATAAGGGCCACAGGTTCATGATTGAGAACATGTTTTACATGCAGAAGGTCCTAGGGTCAATCGCCAGTGAGCTGGGTTGGGAAAGAACCCCTTCCCTGCCCTGAGACTTTATAAAACCACTCCCAACAGAGAACAGACAACACTGAAGCCAATGGTGTAAGGCAGTTTCCAAGGTTCAGTCCAACTGTGAGCCCTTTTCAGTTCTCATTGGGATCCTGTACTAATCTGTCAAACATATTTTGGGGGGCGGGGGAGACGCAGCTCAGTGGCACGGAACTCATTTTCAACAAAGCAGGGCTCAATCCCTTTTGTTTCTAATTAAAAGTATCTCAAGCAACAGTAACCCTTCGCGATGGCTGCTCCCAGACTTTGGAACTACCCTCATAGAGAAATCAGACTGGCTCCCTCCTTGTTGTCCTTCTGCCAGCAGGCGAATACTTTTTTGTTCCAACGGGCTTTTGGGAACTGGTCTTAAGGAAAGGGCTGGTACTGTGATATTTTTATGGCAATAATCTGTGTGTTTCAATAAATACCCCCATGTTTTTAGCTGTTTCAGTTTTAACTGCCTCGAGTCCCTGTCGAGGAAAAGGGCAGGGGAAAAACCAAATAAACAAAATCTGGAGACATAGCCGTGGGACAGATGAACTAGTATACTATAATGCATTAAGGTAGCTCTTCCTTCCCAAGAAGTCACAGCACCTTGAGGAGAAACCCACGCTCCAAGCTTGTGGTTGGGCCAACGACGAAGCACACAGCTACGATAAGGCAGTGAGGACATTCCGTTCCCAAAGGGCTTTCAACGCTGTTCTGCAGAGAACAAGAAAGCACCTCCACCGGGGGCCACGCGTCAGTTGCCGGTGAATTAAGTTACAGAAGGCTGCATAACTGTTTCCCTTTCCCCACCCATTTTAAGGACGTTCTCGGCTCATGAGAGAATTGACCGGAGTGGGGTGCCTGAGTTTGAATCACCGGCTGAGACCTGCCTCCAAGCTGGAATAAAACTGGTTAGGGCAGGCGTTACCCAACTATGGGGGCAGGTTCCCCATGGGAGTGACTGAAAATGCCATGGATTGAGAAAGTCCTCCCCACCAGGGAAGGTTTAGCATTGCTAGGTACTTTTCACAGGCCCCATGACTCATAGAACCAATAGCAGGCGTGGGGAACCTTTGGATGTTGCTAAACTACCACTCCCATAATCCCTGGCAATTGGCCATGCTCGCTGAGATTGATGAAAGTTGAAGTATGTATAGAGTGACTTGGGGCAAATCAAGCTGGCAGGTGGCTGGGATTTCACCAGCACTGCACTTTGCAGGGCACCTAGTCTTCCAGTCACCAAATTAAAGCAGGGTTTCCAGGTGTTTTTGGACTACAACGCCCATCATCCCTGACCACTGGTCCTGCTAGCTAGGGATGATGGGATTTGTAGTCCAACAACAGCAGGAGACCCAAGTTTAGGAAACCTTGCAGTAAAGTTTTACCCAAAAAGCAGGACAGGGGATCTGAGGCCCAGCAAAGAAGACCTGGAGTCTGGGGGTCCTGATTCACCTCATGCCCTTGCCAATGCATGCTCTTGCGCTTCCAATAAATTAACAAGGCGATGGAGATGGGGAACAAAGTAGCAGGCAATAAGTCGGAACAGACTTCTGGCTGGTCCTTAATGTTTCTGGGATGGAGCCACCTTCCATCCCAGAAACATTAAGGACCAGCCAGAAGGGCTAAATGATGAGGTCTTTCTGTATCTTGTGGAATTCTCTATTGTTTTACTTAAGCCATGTGTTCTTTGTGAAGCAGCTATTGTTCTGGTGTTCTGCTTGCTGTGTGTGCGTATATGGAGTTTGGTGCTGCTTTGGGATTCACATTGCCACTAAGAAGCAAAGGTTGCCATGTTGACCCATACGAAAAATTCCCAAACACAGAAAAGGGCCACGTCTTTATAAGGCCAATCAAAATGGCGCAAGAGACTGAGGGAGCTTCTGAGTTTTCCAAGCCTTGGGCAGGTTAAGCAAAGTGGGGAAAGATAGAGAAAAAAACAGGCTGGTGTTACAGCCCTAAAATCTGAATTGGTACATATTTAAATTGAGTGTGAGTAAACTAGCAAATTTAACAAATTAGATGCAATGCAGGTTTTGGGTTTCATCTAGGGATGAGGACATGCACAATGGCCAAGTCCCCATTTTTTGAACATTTGTAAAATCCAGAAGTTCTGTTGTGACTTGCCTCCCACCTGCTCAACCTGTATATTTGCTAAGAGATGCTACTGAAGAATAAAATTAAAAAACCAAGACTCCTCAGGTTCCCTCCTCCTTCACAAGGAATCTGATCCTGTAAGGCTAAGCTTGACCTTCGTGGTGTGAGATGAGAGTTTAGTAACACCCTATTTCCCGAGAAAACATTTTGAGTAATGTACAAGCTGTCCTGTACAGGCTGTTCTCCTCTCCACCTCCATGCCAAATGTCTCAGAAACCTACCTTTCCCTAGTCCAGAAGTTGCTCCTGTGATCACCACCACTGCATCCTTCAGGTAGGCTCTCACACGCATTCTCTGAAGCAGCCGGAAGAGCCCAAAAACCCCCAGGCTGCCAAAAAGCAGTGGAAGAATCATCACAGAGGTGAGATCCATCACTTTTCTTCTAGGGTTCGTCCTGGAGTTACAGGAAGGAAGCAGAGAACAAGAGCACATTACACAAACTGATCACGAACCACCTTCCACTCTCCTGTTTCCACACAGAACAGATTCAATCCAACATAGCAGCTCCCCAGCCTCCAGGGCCTGTTTCACAACATGTAAAAATCAGTATACAAGGGAGCAACTGGGCTGGGCTCAGCTGTGCCAATTGCCTTCTGGACTCTTTTGTATTGCGACATTGCCGTCCACCTCTCTCTCAAATCACAGGCATGGAAATGAACAGAGTATGCTTTGTATCAGGGAGTCAAGGCAATTCCCCCACTTATGCTTGATAGATTTGTGCACAACCGTGCATATGCGTGGCGCCAGGAAATTATTAAATAATTCAATTCAAACCTGAAATCGCGGGAGAGAGCTGGACAGTTCTCGTGGAGACCCTCCCCAGAGCCCAAAGAGGACAGCAGTGAGGGCGGAGGGAGCCCCCAAGAGGCTGGAGGCTTTGTACATGCTGCTCAGCCTCCCCTCCTAACAGCTGATGTGTGGGGTTGCACAGCAAGAACAGCCGCTTTCCTGCACGACCTCTAGCCTCCTGCCAACCCCAGAGCTTCCATTCTAGTTGTGGATATCTTTGAATAGAGTATTTTTTGGTATGGGTTGAAGAGAGAGTGGCAGAGAAGGCGTATAATGGGTGCTCCCCACTTTACATGATTTCCTTTATGTGCGTGGGGGCCTGGAACATAACCCCCACATAAGTGGGGGGACGCCTGTATACAAGCTTTGTACCAGGGAGTCAATATTCAAGTGCAAACATGCCAACTAAGTCAGGCTTGTAAATATAACCACCTGCCTGGTTGCTTGTGGCAAGTAAGAATTACCTCTGGGCAACCAGGCAGAAAGAAAGACAGCTGGTTTCGGTTTCTGTGTGTGTGTGTGTGTGTGTGTGTGTGTGTGTGTGTGTGTGATGTTCTGATGAATATGATAGACTTCTCTCTATCATATTCATCAGAACATCATGATCTGGAAGAACAGACACCAGACACAGAACAACCACACTTTAAAAAACAGGACAGCAACCCACAGACCACAGGCATTGCCAAACAGAAGTAAACAGACTTCCAGGGGGCCGAGGCTAACCAGATGCTACATGCAATATACATAGTGGAGTTCCAATGCTAGGGGCAATGGTGTTTCTTAAAGAAGTTTCAGAGAAAGGTGGACGGAGAAGCAAAATCACTTCTGTACCTCTTATTTTTATGAGCATTTCATATCATTTACATGTGCGATTCACGACATTTACACAGGACCTGCAAGAAAACATTATAATACACCCTCACCATCTAGAAGAGTGTTTCTGTCTGCCAGCTTTGCCCTACTCCATGCTAGTGAAAGCTGTAAGGAGTTGAAGCAAGGCATTCATGCTGAGCCGGCGAAGTGGTGTTGGGAGTAACACCTAGGAGATCAGGATTCAAACCCCCACTTGGGGAGGAAGCTCACTGGGTGACCTTGGACCAGCGACCCAACTGACCTCACAGGGTTGATGTGAGGACAGAATGGGAAGCAGCAGAACTATGTGTGCCACCTCGGGCTCCTTGCAGGAAAGGCGGACTACAAATGTAAAGATAAATGAATGAATTCCACTGCCCACCCCATTTCTTTTTCAACATTTTGTGGCTACTCAGAAAGCTCAATCTCACTGAGCTGTTTTTTTTTTTAAATAAAAAAACACACATTTATTTGTGTTTCTGCAAATGTTTGGGTTCTCCTAGCATGCTGATACCTTCTTTGTGTTTTGGCTCCGGTCCTGTGGGTACTCGCTACCAGAGTTTGCAATTAAAGGGGTTATATTACCAATACATACTAGTCCAAAAAAATATAATCAGATGATTCTCAGTCTTACCATAGATCAATGATCTACACATTTAGGGGAATGCCAAAAAAAATGAAACAAACTCCATTGAAAGCAGGAGAGCAGCAACATACACAAAACAGGCAAGAAGGAGGGAAATAGCAAACCACCTTCTAGACAGCTGTGCCCAGGAGATAAAAGCCTCCGGATCCATAGCCGGATAAATTTCCTTACCACACTCTGGGTCTCTCGTTTCTGGAGAAAGGTTTGCCCCAAATAAACATGGTGCCAGATTAAGGAGTTCCATTTCGCCGCTTTAGAAACTAATTTTCTACAGGGAGAGTATTCAATCAACATTATTGTAAAAAAAAGAAGAAGAAAAGGGAAGCATTCTGTTTAAAGTTGTTTACAAGGACACCCTGCTTAAAAACCCACAAAGCAGTCTGGGATTGCCACTCATAAAACAAAGCTACTTCCATTTCACACTGTGTTGCACATCAGATCTCCCGGATGCATCACCAAGTGAACAGTGTTGTGTTTTCTAAATTTTAGGATGATGTGATGAAATGAATAAGCTGGTTAAGGACAGCAGAAACCAGCAAGGAAGATAGGAGTTGGTTTATTAGTACAAGATGCCAAGCAAAGTTCCCCAGCAAAGTTCAACTATTTCAAAAGGCCACCTATTTTGAGCACATGCTGAACTCTTCCTGATGAAATCACTGGGTCTCAGTAGCACTTAATGCTGATGGAATGGTGCTCATATCTATTCTGTAGGTATGCTGTGGTCTAAACCACTGAGCCTCTTGGGCTTTCCGATCAGAAGGTTGGCGATTCGAATCCACGCAACAGGGTGCGCTCCCGTTGCTCTGTCCCAGCTGCTGCTAACCTAGCAATTCAAAAGCATGCCAGTGCAAGTAGATAAATAGGTACTGCTGTGGCGGGAAGGTAAATGGCATTTCCATGTGCTCTGGCACTTGTCACAGTGTCCCGTTGCACCAGAAATGGTCATATCATGCCGGCCACATGACCTGGGAAGCTGTCTGTGGGCAAATGCCGGCTACCTTGGCCTGAAAGCAAGATGAGCTCTGCAACCCCATACAGTGGTACCTCAGGTTACAGACACTTCAGGTTACAGACTCCGCTAACCCAGAAATAGTACCTCGGGTTAAGATCTTTGCTTCAGGATGAGAACAGAACGGCGGCAGGCCCCATTAGCTAAAGTGGTACCTCAGGTTAAGAACAGTTTCGGGTTAAGAACGGACCTCCAGAACAAATTAAGTTCTTAACCTGAGGTACCACTGTATTAGCTTTTGCCTGAACTTAACTGTCCAGGGGTCCTTGACCTTTTACCTTTACATACCTACAGAATAGGTATCAGCACCTATTCCCCCAGAGGTGGGGGAACCGGATGTTGTTGGACTCTGCTTTTTTTCCAGAAAAAAGGTCCCGGAATGCACTTCTCTCGGAAGAACTACCCCAGAGCCCAAAGAAGATACCTTCGGGCTCCTGGGTGCAGGGAGTCTCCTCACCAGCCAGAGGCTTGCTGAAGCTGCTTTGGTGAGGCTAGCAGAGTCTTCTGAGCCTCAGCTAAACATTTTTAAAAACTTCCCTACACAGGGCTGCCTTCAGTTATTTTAGGAAATGTGGCATTGGATGGGAGGGAGTTCCACAGGGCAGGGGCCACTACTGAGAAGACCCTCTGCCTGGTTCCCTGTAACTTCTCACAATGAGGGAACTGCTAGAAGGCCCTTGGAGCTGGACCTCAGTGTCCAGGCTGAATGATGGGGGTGGAAATGCTCATTCAGCTATACAGGGCCGAGGCTGTTTAGGGCTTTAAAGTTCAGCACCAACACTTTGAGTTGTGCTCGGAAACATACTGGGAGCCAATGTAGATCCTTTAGGTCCCGTGTTATACGGTCCTGGCAGCTGCTGCCAGTCACTAGTCTAGCTGCCACATTCTGGATTAGTTGTAGTTTCTGAGTCACTTTCAAAGGTAGTCCCATGTAGCACATGACAGCTATGGACTTATCCTGCTAGTATCAACCAACTATGCTTTAAAACATTCTTAAAGGGAGTCTTTGCAGGTGAAATTTAAAGTGGCTTGCTACAATTAGGTTTGCAAAGCAGAGCCCTCCCTTATAGACATTAGAAACCTAAATGTAGAAACACAATTGCCTCTCTGTTCTGCTTTGCAGAGAATGAGACACTTATAACAAATACCAAGAGAGGTTCGAAGAGGATTTGATTTGAGCTCGTGTGTGAGAAGGGAGGGGAATGTCCTTGAGTAAAATGGTGCCGTTATAAAAATAAATGTAAGCAGCACAGCCTTGGGCCTTATTCTATTTGTGTAAAACACCACAAGGCCTTGTCGGGTCACCCCCCGCAGTGTGAAAATCACAGTGTGATCCCGCACACCCGCACACACCAGATCCTACCTTTCTGCACAGAGCTGCCTTCTCTGAAGTGTGCCCTATATCTGTCTCAAACGTTTTGACGGAGGGTAGACAGATTTAAAAAAGGAAATGGCTGGCAGCCAAGCTTACACTTTTAGTCCAGCATTGGCACAAGTGATCAAGGACGGCCTCCAAGAACAAGGCTCAGAAACACTCCACTGCATTTGAGATGGAGGAGGTCATTTAAGTTTAGAGAGAAGAATTGGAAAGATGAGCTCAGAGGCGCTTATTCCTCTCCTCCCCAGTAGCCTTGCTTTGATTTGCTATACAGTGGAACCTCGGGTTGCAAACATGATCCATGCGGGAGGCACGTTCGCAACCCGCAGCGTTCAGTGCCGCGTCTGTGCACGCGCGGGTCATGATTCAGCACTTCTGCGCATGCGCAAAGCGTG
This sequence comes from Podarcis pityusensis, assembly GCF_964106645.2. NCBI lineage: Eukaryota > Metazoa > Chordata > Lepidosauria > Squamata > Lacertidae > Podarcis > Podarcis pityusensis. The sequence continues at coordinate 10,262,016 of NC_138039.1, forward strand.
ATTTAGCGCTAATGTGCATGCACAAGTGCCGAAACCCGGAAGTAACCCTTTACTCAGCTCCAGCACCTCTCAGGTGAGCACAATTGCCATCCTAAGAGAACAAGGGAGAAGTTCATGGTGAGCTCCGACACCTCTTTTTCTAGAAAAATAGCACCTGCTTATTAAATAACAAAATAGTATTTTAAAATTCAGAGAATTACCAAACTAGCTCATCCTTATTTTTGATTCTTCAGTGTCATAGTTGTCTAATCTCTATCCTGTTAAAACAATACCTACCAACACAGCACATCCTACCAGAACCACAATACACATCAGGATTTAACTGTCTACCACAGAATCAATAGATTTGTGCAGAAAATCACACTAGAATCTACAGAATTTCCAACAAACATACAGAGGATCAAGCAAGAAATAATTAAAAGAAGGGCTTCTAGAGAAGCTAATCCTAATGTACTTAGTAGAACTTGCTTCCAAGTAAACATGATTAACATCAGGCTGCCAAAAAGTGCTACGATATAACTCTTCTTTCTAATGGCAGTTCAAGTCCTCCTACTCAAAACCACATCACTGACACAGAAGAAGGAGGTATCAGCCAACTTGAGTCAACCTCAAGGTTTGCAAATGTTGTGGGTTAAACCACAGAGCCTAGGGCTTGCCAATCAGAAGGTTAGCGGTTCGAATCCCCGTGACAGGGTGAGCTCCCGTTGCTCGGTACCTGCTCCTGCCAACCTAGCACTTCGAAAGCACGTTAAAGTGCAAGTAGATAAATAGGTACCGCTCCGGCGGGAAGGTAAACGGTGTTTCCGTGCGCTGCTCTGGTTCGCCAGAAGCGGCTTAGTCATGCTGGCCACATGACCCGAAAGCTGTCTGCGGACAAACGCCAGCTCCCTCGTAAAGCGCCGCAACCCCAGAGTTGGCCACAACTGGACCTAATGGTCAGGGGTCCCTTTATCTTTACCTAAAGAACCTTTAGGGGGAACTGTCAAAGAGGCAACACCAAAAAGCAGCCCCCTAAGAACACAATGGCACAGAATGCTGCGTCGAAGGAAAAATCAGGTGGGAGGGGAAATGGAGTGGCTGGGAAAAGAAGGCAACACATATATGTAAAGGATAGGAGGAGTCCTTCCCACCTGACATTGATTAAAACATCCCCAGGGACAGAAGTGAGTGCTGACAATGGGGGGATCGGGATCGAAGATTTTAATGTATTGAGGACTGGGCACAAGTTTACACACCTCAATCCCCCAATATGAAAACATCCAAGAAGGGCAATGAAAATTAAGCTTGCTGAATGGGCACATATCACAGAATGTTGTGTGTGTGTGTGTGTGTTGGGTGGGGAAAACCAGCATGGAATGGAACAGCTGGAACCCTGAACAGAAGCGTTCCACATGGCTGCATTTTGTCACAGAGTCCCCCTCATCAATAACTATGCTTAAAATGAGGATTGTTATAACAACAAAGCTTACATTTTCCTGGGAGTCCGCCCCACTGGATTGACTTCCACAAAATGTATAGGACTGCACTGCCAAGGTTACCAAAAAAAAAAAGCTTGAAAACATACAGGCAGCCCCAAGTTGTAGTTCAAACCACACGGGCAAGGTTGTAAAGCTGCAAAGAGTTCAGAAACACTTTGGCACACTTGCTTGTGGGTCTTTCTTCCCACTTCTCCTTAAATATTATTTTTATTTATTGCATTTCTACGCATTCTACATTTGAGGATCAGGAGGTGGTTTACGGTATAGAAACACAGAAATACACAACACAGCAACAAACAAAAAACCAGCACCACCCAGTTCAAAAGGCCATCAGTTATCTGATTAGCCAAAGGCCTGAGAGATTACCGGCATAGCTCAGTCGCTAGAGCATGAGACAGTTAATCTCAGGAGCTGAAGGTCTGAATCCCCAAGTTGGGCAAAGATTTCCTGCATTGCAGGGGGTTGGGCTAGATTACCCCCGTGGTCCCTTCCAACTCTACAGTTCTATATGGGCACAACGTGTCCCCCCAACATCCCAAGTCCCCCCACCACCACCTTTCCCATATTCTGCGCAACTCCATGGTGCCTTATGGAAAGGGCTAACAACCCTCCAGCGCCCTAGGTGGGTGGCCACTCTCACCGCTGCTTTGACATACAACTAGGCAGTGCCGGATTTACGTATAAGCTAACCAGGCATAGGCAAACTCGGCCCTCCAGATGTTTTTGGCACTACAATTCCCATCACCCCTGACCACTTTTCCTGTTAGCTGGGAATGATGGGACTTGTAGTGCCAAAACATGTGGAGGGCCGAGTTTGCCTATACCTGAGCTAAACAAGCTATAGCTTAGGGCCCCACTCTCTTGGGGGGCCCCCAAATTTTTCAATAGTAGTATTTGTTTTTGTTGTTTAGTTGTTTAGTTGTGTCCGACTCCTTGTGACCCCATGGACCAGAGCACGCCAGGCACTCCTGTCTTCCACTGCCTCCTGCAGTTTGGTCAAACTCATGTTCCACTATTAATATACTTCTTAATTATATTTCAGTTCAACAATTACTTTGATAAAATACATATTTTGTTATGTGCAATTGGCTTTAGATACCTATTAGGTCCATAAATTACCATATAGCATATATTCAACGCAAAAAAAAACTGTTGTTGACAAAGGACAGCTGGACATATAAAGGGCCCCATTACCTTCAGTAGCTTAGGGCCTCACCAGACCTAAATCCAGCCCTGCGACTAGGGGAGCCTCAGTGGCCCCTTATCCCTTGCTCTGTTTATCCCACCCTTCCTCCACAAAGCAGCATGCAGGCTCCTTTCCTTCCCCGCCCCTTCCCTCCTCTCCCAACAACCCTGTGAGGTAGGCCGGTCTGAGAGGCAGTGGCGGTTTGCTGCAGGCATGTTTGGGACTTTGAACCCGGACGCCCTGGGACCTAGACATGACACCCCACCCAGCGGGACCGACGCCTATGGGGACCCCCCCCCCACCGTCCCGTATTGACCGAACGGGGCCCAGTAAGCGAACCCCGCCCCGCGCGCGCGCGCCTCGCTTCCACCTTCAGCTTACTACCTGGCAACCACAGTCACCATAACGACGCACCCGGAAGCAACTCCGCCACCTTTGCTCCGCCCGCCCAATCAAAATGCAGCTTCCCTTCAGGCGGAAGGCGGGGACTGGCAAGGGAAAGCGGCCAATAGGAAGCAAGCGCGCGGAGGGACAAGGTCAATAAATTATAATATACAAAAAAAGAGAACACAAACGGGAAAGGCCAGGGAAGGTCCCCCCGTGTTTAGCTTCCCTCCCGGAAACAGAGGCTCCGCGCATAGAGTTCTGCCTCGAAGACAGGGGAAAGAAGCTTCTAAGAGGGAGGTTTTTTGGGGGGGACAGCTGAGCTTGTTAGGCGCAAATTGGCATCACTCCTTAGATGGGGTAGATCCCCACTGAGTGGTTCTTCATGGCCACCCAATAGCGCTCCGTAGGATCCAGACTTAAATTAGTACAGTATAGTACATACTGTAATCCTTTTGTGTGTCTGTGTGTGCAAATGCAGTTGCTTTTTTAAAAAAACACACACAACCTAAATCAATAATAAAATTCAAGTAACTGGAGGCAGCCAATATGCCCCCACCGAATTTTATCCTCACAACAACCCTGTGAGGTAGGTTAGGCAGAGAGATTGTGACTGGACCAAGGTCACCCAGCAAATTTCATGGCTGAGTGAGGATTTGAACCGAGCATCTCCCAAGGTCCTAGTCCAGCACTCCAACCACTGCACTCCACTGGCTCTGTGTGTGGGGTGTGTGGGGGGTTTGATCAGTTTTGTCTAGGGTTGTGTAGTTGAATGATGATGATGGTTGTATTTTGTGTTTTCTCAATATTAATCATGTTTTTATGATGTAATACGGTCACATTTTGATGCCTCTTGCTATATTCTGACATTTTGTATAATATGATCTTAAACTACATTCCATTCAAAGACCTTACAGTACAGTGGTACCTTGGGTTACAGACGCTTCAGGTTACAGACACTTCAGACTCTGCTAACCCAGAAATAGTACCTGGGGTTAAGGAACTTTGCTTCCGGATGAGAACAGAAATCGTGCGGCAGCAGCAGGAGGCCCCATTAGCTAAAGTGGTACCTCAGGTTAAGAACAGTTTTAGGTTAAGAACGGACCTCCAGAACGAATTAAGTTCTTAACTTGAGGTACCACTCTACTTACAGCAGTCTTCTGCGAATGACACAAATGTTGCAGTTTTCTTTGTTGTTGTTTGCATCCCTCTGTCTCGAGAGGCAATGGAGGGTGCCTTTGGGGGTGAAGTCAAACTGCTGCATTAGCAGCACTGAAGTGACTTCCCCAGGGTGCAAGACTGGGCAGTGTGTGTGTGGGTCCTGGGCTGCCCAGAAGAGAGGACCCCACTCCCAGCCTCACTGATGTGGTCCAAAGGAAAGGAATTTGTTTGGCACCCACTTGGCTGCAGAAGTTTCTGGAACAAGGCATACAAGGCTCCATCCAATTGTCTTAGGGACTCTGCTCCAGATTTGTGTAGGATTTACTCCTGCAATTTTCTACTAATTGACTAATTAAACAATCCATATGACCTTTTAAACTGTGGAGGTTTATTGTCTTTGTTTGTTACTATAGTTAGTATATTTTTTGTGATTTTATATTGTAAACCACCCTGTGGTCCTCAGATGAAAGGCAGCATAGAAATTAAATTGATAATAATAATTATTATTATATAATTTTTATGTTTGTTTTTTAGAGATACTTAATCACGTGGTTTAAAATGCGGCATTCCTATGACGATTGTTAGTAGTAAAGTTTGGTTCCAAATGTGGAATTTGTATTGTATACCTTATATTGATTCCTTTTTGTTTGTAAATGGTAGGGATTTCTGTTGAAATATGCAGTGGGGTGTAAATGAACAAAAATAAATAAAATAAACAAGCCATGTTCCCTGACTTTCCCCCAAATTTTATAAATATCATGACCCTTTGCAACCTTCTAAGGACAACAACTCAAGCAGGGAGCATTATACATCATAGCATTGGAAGGGACCACAATGCAGCAATCTTTTGCCCAACGTGGGGCCCACGACCATCAGATTAAGAGTCTCATGCTCTACTGACTGAGCTATCCCAGATTCTAGGCAGGGAGCATTATAAAAGGTAAGGGGCCCATGACCCAGTGAAAGCTAGCCAATCAGGACAAATGAGGTTGCCCCACTAACCTCAGTCTGCCCTGCCTGCCTTCCTACTTAACAACAGTTCAGTGGGTGGCAGTGCCTGTCAGTTTCCTTTTCCTTAATCTTGGAGAATAAAATGCAGAAGTAGAACCATGTATGCCTCCTTAAACTCCTTGGATGAAAGGTCAGATACAAATCTAATTACACCCTTCATATCACTCCATCCACTCAATTCTCACTTCAATAAAATACTCTGAACATTGGACTAATTATTTGAATCACCAATAATGGTCCACAGAAATATTAAGAGCCCCCCACACCTGAGCCCTTCACAGGAATGAGCAGAATACAATCCTATAGTAAAGATTGTATTCCCCATCCTGCAGTTCTTCAGATCACTGCAAGACCTGATATCCCACCTCTCATGGTCACCAGCGCCACATCTGCTGCTCAGCCTTGCTTAGCATCAGATAACTGCTGTCAGCCCAGCACTGCCACCTGCCTGTCTGTAAAGTTGAAACTGCAGCTCCCCCAGGGCATTCCTCCCACCCCCAGCTGGATGCTCCATATGGCAGCTGGCCTTGCGCTCATAGCTGCCTTGGGACTTGCACTGACTCAGGAGCAAACCTCTAGTTTTAACAACATTCACAATTAGAACTGGAAACTCTGCTAAAGCAAAGCAAAATATGCAGGGCATAAATCACCCAGTACCTAAAATCCCTCAAGTGGGTTGGCTGCTCTCAGGCAGTATGATGGTGTAGTGGTTAGAGCTGTTGGACTAAGAGTGGGTAGACTCAGGATCAATCCCTGCACAGCCATGATGCTCACTGGGTGACCTTGGACCAATCATGCTCTCTCCGCCTAAACCATTGAGCGTCTTGGGCTTGCTGATCGGAAGGTCGGCAGTTCGAATCTGCGCAACGGGGTGAGTTCCCATTGTTTTGTCTCAGATTCTGCCAACCTAGTAGTTCAAAAGCACACTAGTGCAAGTAGATAAATAGATACTGCTGCGGCGGGAAGGTAAATGGCATTTCCGTGTGCTCTGGTACTCGTCCCGGGTGTCCCGTTGAGCCAAAGCAGTTTAGTCATGCTGGCCACATGACCCGGAAAGCTGTCTCTGGACAAACGTCGGCTCTCTTGGCCTGAAGCGAGATGAGTGCCGCAACCCCATAGTCGCCTTTGACTGGACTTAACTGTCCAGGGATCCTTTACCTTTACCTATCACACAGCCTAAACACTCACTTAAAAATGAAAATAACAAGGCAGCAGAAAGCATACAGTGGTACCTCGGGTTAAGAACTTAATTCGTTCCGGAGGTCCATTCTTAACCTGAAACTGTTCTTAACCTGAAGCACCACTTTAGGTAATGGGGCTTCCCGCTGCCGCCACACCGCTGCTGCCCGATTTCTGTTCTCATCCTGAAGCAAAGTTCTTAACCCGAGGTAATATTTCTTGGTTAGCGGAGTCTGTAACCTGAAGTGTCTGCAACCTGAAGCGTATGTAACCCAAGGTACCACTGTATTTTTTATGCAGCAACCCAATGTCTGAGCAGTAAGAGACACCAGCACTTGCCCCACCAGGGTTCAGCCACAACTGTGGGAGATGAAAACTAAACACAGCAAGATCAGCCATGCAGTGGGAAACTGCGATTGACTGCACCACGTCGTTGGTTGTGCAGACAGTGAAACAGACACATTCATAAGCATCACATTGATTATGTCTGTATGGTCGGGCTGCAGTTGTTGTGGTCTCTCCCATTTTCTCCACTGCATCCTCATCACCTCACGCCATCTGAGCAAACGGAGCTCCTTTGACGGAGCTTCCCTTCATTTCCTACAACACCGCAGCGTTGCCCAGGCAATTGCCGACGGATTTCCTGAGCTGCAGAAAATGCTCAGCCTTGCAGAGCTTTTTCTCAAGGATTCCGCCCTTCCGCAACCTTCCTTTGCAGAGTACAGGCAGTATGCGGGCGAGGAAGCGCGGCACGCGCTGCCCATGAGATGGCGCTTTGGATCCGTGGTTCAACTGCAGCTATTTCTTCCCAGCGAGCCTTTAAAAATAAATAGATCTCGCTCTCTCCTCCTTCTGCCTCCCTCCACCATCCCTGTGGGGGGATACTTATTGATGCTGGAGAGAGAGGACAGGTATAATTGGATGCTACGGTGAGCTAGCAACCCACCCACACTTGCCCCCCCCACCCCCCCCGCCAGCCTGCTTTTTAAAGCTCGGGTTTTCAAAGCATGTATCGATGCTGTTTTGCTGCGGTACGGGATTGAATTCTTTCCATGTTTTTCTGTTCCCACAAGGAAACAGCTTCAAAGACGACGGCGGAGGGGGAGAAGAACCTTCCCCCCCATCCCCAACCTCTGATGGTGGCAGCAGGCCTTTAAGGGAAGTTTAAAAATGCAGGAAGGCAACCATTGCCTCTTTCTTTGTGAAAGATTAAAGAAATTTAAACTAGCAGCTAGAGGTTTTTTTTTTGTATCTGCTTTTAAATTCAAGAGAGGAGTGCCTCTTCAAGGTCAATGTGCCTTCCTGTTTTGCAGCCTCCCTCCCCTTTGCAAGACTCTGCATTGATTTTCACGAATGCTTCCAGCAGGTAAAGGCGTTGGAATGGATTGCTGTCAACCATCCACAGATTTCAGGTCTCTTTTCCCTCCGCAAAGAAGGCCATTAAAGTGTTTATTCCTCTCTCCAGGATCATTGTGGCAAGGAAATAAAAGTCTGGATTTTTTGATTTTTTAAAAATTAACTATCATATTAGCACCAAGAAGATGATCCGAGACATAATCAGGCAAACATTGTTATACAAGGATGATGATTCACAAATGATGGAACATGCACCACTTATAGCACATGGGGGCCCCAAAGCACACCCGTTTCTGCTCAGCAAGGCTGTGATTTCACCAGACACTTAAAGCACATTACTTCCTCCAAAGAACGCTAGGAAATGTCGTTTCTTCAGGGTGCTGGGAATTGTAGTTCTGTGAGGAGTAAACTACAGTTCCCCAGATTGTGTGGGTGTCTGCTTTATATGTGTATGTTGCACGTACAGCCTATTCCCTTTACTCTGAAAGTGCCTTTTTTTTTTGCGTACTAAAGTGCATCTTGTACCTTCAGCACAGCCAGGATGCTGCCCCAAGACCACCAGCCTCAGCTGGTCCCCACCTGCCTGCCTGCTTTCTTAATTTATTTGTTTCATAAAACCTGTGTGGTTGCAGGGAAAAAGTCAAAGCGGTTTGCAACAAGAATAAAACAGGAAAATTATTGGCAAAACCAGTTTAAAACAACTATTTCAAACCTTTGTAAAAAAATAAAAACCAGCAATAATCTAAAACCGTAAAGATTCTACGTATCTGGGTAGGCTTGTCTAAACAAAAATGTTTTAAGCAGTTGTTGTACAGAGTATAGAGAAGGTGCCTGCCTGGTGTCAATAGGGAGTTCTAATGTGTAGGTGCTGCTGTACTTAAAAAAAAAAAAGATTTATTACAAATGCAGAACACGTATTATCCGGCACTTGTCACACTGTCAGTTCAGGAGATTGAAGTGGTCGAATGGGTTTATATGGGGTAAGGCAAACTCGCAGGTAAACTGATTCAGAATTGTTAAGGGCTTTTTGTTCTTTAGTCGATTAGTCGAGTCCGACACTACGTGACCCCATGGACCAGAGCATGCCAGGCACTCATGTCTTCCACTGTCTCCCAGAGTTTCGTCAAATTCATGTTGGTCACTTCTATAATACTGTCCAACCATCTCGTCCTCTGTCGTCCCCTTCTCCTTGTGCCCTCATTCTTTCCCAGCATCAGGGTCTTTTCCAGGGAGTCTTCTCTTCTCATGAGGTGGCCAAAGTATTGGAGCCTCAGCTTCAGGATCTGTCCTTCCAGTGAGCACTTAGGGTTGATTTCCTTCAGAATGGATAGGTTTGATCTTTTTGCAGTCCATGGGACTCTCAAGAGTCTCCTCCAGCACCACAATTCAAAAGCATCAATTCTCCGGCGATCAGCCTTCTTTGTGGTCCAGCTCTCACTTCCATACATCACTACTGGGAAAACCATAGCTTTTTTTAAAAAAAGATTATTAGTTTTACATACTCCATACTTCAATTACATATTATATTTAACTTTACAGTGAGGCCCTATCCCACACCCCTGAAAGGGTCCCGATTTGAGCAGGACACCCCACACAGACTGTTAATAGTGTTTGTGTGTTGTGTGTTGAGTAGCAAATAAAACAGCAATGAAATCACAGCACACCTGACCATAGCAAAGCTACCACAACAGCTTTAAAGAATGGTGGGGAACCTGTGGTCCTCTCGAAAGTGCTGGACTACAATTCCCATCATCCCTCACCACTGGCCATGGTTGGGATTGATGGAGACCACTAACATCTGGAGGCCTCCTCCTTCTAAGCGCACACACCCCATTTATTTTAAAGCGGCCATAAAGTAAGTTATGCAAAATCAAGTCCATCTAATATATAGAAATACATAGCAATGTAGATGTATAAAAATATACAGAATCAACCAAGTGCTTTATAAAGCTTCAAAAATCATGCACAGAAGTGCCTGCAGATTTTAAAGGCAGCATTTGCTATCTGGATAAACAAAGCAGAAAGGAAGCCAATGGAAATGGATGCATGCTAACAATGGGTTTTTACAACAATAACAACAACAACAACAATAATAATAATAAAGACCTGATAGGGACATCAATTCAGAGATTGGTACCACATAATCAGGGGGATTGTCTTTAGTACACAGGGACAGTTGGTGTGTTTGAGAGATTGAATTGAATTTACTTTCTGAATTAAAACGCACACAGAGAGAGAGAGACCTGGATGTCTGGAGATTCCTCTTGAGCCCGGCTTGAATTGCTGTGGTCCCCAAAGGACTGTGGAACCATGTGCTCAATTGCAGGCAGTGAAATCAAACCATGCATTAGCAAGTCCTTAATGGGTTTGCTCAGTGAAACCCAGCTCCCTTCATTAATCAGGAAAATCCTGAAAGCTAATGATTTAAATGCTGGGAATTAAGACTTACTGATTACTGGAGCTGGGAGGGGGGGCGGTTGTTTGCCTCCCTGTGGAGATGGGGAGGGGGGAATAATTTTTGTGCAGGTGTGCAACATGATAGCCTGAGACTGCTCAGTGCAGGGACCCCTGATCCTCAGGTCGCTGTTTTAACCACATGTTTTGTATGCTCTCTTCTCTGTGTGGCTTTAAAAAAAAAAAAAGGAAGGGGGGGGGACCCCTGATATTTATTCACATACTAGCATTTCACAGGTCTTTGACACATTTCCACATGTAGTTTCAGAGCTGCACTTAGGAAATTTGAGACCCTGAACATTTCTCCGATGAAAATAGGGATGTCCCATCCGATAATGATAATTTTACTATTTATACCCCACACTTTTTACTGGGTTGCCCCAGCACTCTGGGCAGCTTCCAACATATATAAAAACATAATAAAACATTAAACATTTAAAAAACTTCCCTATACAGGATTGCCTTCAGACCACTTGGGGGTTGAATAACTCCATACCTTCCAACATTTCCCCAATGAAAATAGGGACATCCTAAGGAAAAGTGGGACATTCCAGGATCAAATCAGAAACCAGGATGGCTTCTCTAAATTAGGGATGTCCCTGGAAAATAGGGACGCTTGAAGGGTCTGGTCCTGTGCCTCTTTCAATGGTAATGCGTATCTTCTTTCAAACTTATTTCAAAATGCGTAAGCAGGTGCTGCTGAGATTGGTCTTACTGCTTGCTCCAGCAAATGGGGCCTGCTTTCTCGCTCCCAAATCCTGTTCTGACTACACCGCTGGGAAATTCCAGGCTGCGTTAATGCTCCATGGCCTCAGATCCACACCACACATTTAAAGTCCATTCAGTGCACATTGCTTTCCCCCAAATAATCCTGGGAATTGTAGCTGTGTGAGAGGGAAGCTACAGTTCCCAGGATTCTTTTGGAGGAGTCATGTGCTTTAAATTGTTGTTGCTGTTGTTGTTGTTATGCAATAGGACATCCCTATTTTCACTGGAGAAATGTTGGTGTGTATGGATGCTGCCATCGTCTCTCTCAGAAGCCCTTCTCTGTGTGCCCCACCCAAGGGTGGCTACACAAAAATAGGCCTTTCCTGTGATACTCTCCTCAGGGAAACGTGGCTGGCACCATCATTTTAAGTTTTCAAGCGCCAGGCTAAGACATTTACATTTTCTCTGACCTTTGGTAATTAAGTGGGCCCCTATGATGGTACTCATTTCTTTAACGGGGTTGCAAAGACTTTTCCTTATTAATATGTTATTGCGTGAGCAGTTTATGTCTTTTTGCATCTATTGTTTTAACTTCTCTGGTTTAAATCGTTTCACCTGTAGTATTTTATCTTGTCGAGCAGCTTTGAAACTTTTCCTTTTGTATAAAGTGATTAATTAACACCATTAAATAATCACAATATACTATTTTTACTGCGCTGTGGGACAGGGTTTGGAATGTCCTCCTCAGGTGACGAGGTGTTTTGGATCAGATAGGCTGCCATCAGTATTGAGTTAAGAAGATCTAGCTCTGTAGCCAGAATCTGGTATCTTGCATCATTTCATGCTGTGTTCGATTCATGGGCGAAAAGGTAGAGTGTTAATCACAAGACCTGCTCCCTGCCTCCAGTGTTAGACAAATCACGAAGGCTTACGAAGAAGCGTCCAGAGCTGTTTGTTCCTTTGACTAAAGAGTTAACATCACAAACGTTGCATGAGCTTTTACTGACCTGCTTCCTCACAAAGAGGTCTTTTCGTAGCCAAACAGCACATTGAACAAGCCGCATTTGCAGCGAAGAATTAGCTGGTGGTTGATGCTGTCATTCCCAACCCACAACATCCTTGCACAGGTCGTTTTCCCCCTGTAGCACCATCAGGACAGGCTTTTGGGGAACGCGTGTCCAGGGCTACACTCAGCAGAAGGAACACAAGGTCCCCCAAACACAGCGAGGCCACGTTACCATCTAAAGAGCTCTTCCCCCAAGTAAAAGCGCTGAGTCCAGAGTCTAAGATTAAGTGTACCTCTGCCTCTCTCCACTCCAGCCAGCCTTACACCTGATCTGGGAGCCTAGCAGGAGTGTTGGGAAGGAACAGTCAACTGTAGAAGTGGTGCAAGAGGGAGGCAGAATTAATAAAAATCCATCTGCCTTGTTGTCTCCTAACACACAGCTAATTTTTCAGTAGTTTCAGGATTTCTTCAGTATGTTCCCCAAGGCCTAGTGGTGTCGATTTGCTGCCTCCCCATATTCCCTCCACCACCCCAACATTAGGCCTGCCTCAGCAGGGTAGAAACTTTTTCTGAGCCCAAGTGTAACTTCAACAAGCACAAACCTGCAGACTCCAAAATAAACAGGAAGAAGGCTGCGATGTGACAATTAACTGCGTGACAAAAACATGCCACTGTTTCCCCCTTGTTTTTTGTTTTGACGGCTGTTCAGCAGTACTATGCTTGCCTTGATTGTACGGGTTCAAATGACAGGCAGGTATTTGCAGAAACACACCTTGGTGTATGGAAAGATTGTGGGTGAGGACCTGGAACAATTCTGAAAGTAGAAGTCGCATGGACCTCTGCAGCGCTCACAAGAAATACCGTACTTTGAAGGTGCAAGCTTATACTTGCCTGCTCAGAAATACATCCTGGTGAGACGTACTTCCCAGAGACGTGTATTGAGTTTACAACCTCAGCCACAACAAATATGGAACAGGGCAGCTATTGCCATGCAAAATAGGGAGTGGCTCTATCCTGGCTGGTACTCTTCTACCCTGTAAAAAAAAAAAAAAAATGAGCACACTTGCTCTTTACTAAATGCATGGTGGCAATCTATTCAGTTCATTGCAATCATTCTGTATTTTCCAGGAATGGTTGCTGCTGACATTTTTTAAGCTTCCTCACCTGCATTCAATAGCCAGCTGCTATACAGGTATTTAGCAGGTGAGGTGAGGGACTTGAGTGGTGATCTCAGCGTACCCAAGGACAGCTGAAACAGACTGTTTATATTTATTTAAATAATGTACAAACCATGCTTCATTAAAACATTGTGGTAGTGTACAAAGATGAAATAAACAAAACCCAAAGCATAAAAACACTGTTGCACACCACTCTAATCTCTGAGCAGTGCAAGATTCCAGGGGTTACAGGTGCTTACCCCGGGTTCGTGTTTCCTTTTGGCAATGAGGCACAGAGAAGAGTGTGGTGTCATTATACTATATGTTTTATTTACACGTATAGACAACCTGAGTCTGTGATGGAGGGTTTCATAGCATCAACACCCCAAAGCTTCCTGTTTCTGCCATAGCTGCAGCTTTGGATTCAAACAGAAATCAAATATTGTTCTTTGACCCTCTCTCAAACTTTCTGCTTTACTTCTAGGTCACATCACTGCTACCTCTGCAATCTCTGGCTTTATCTCCACCTATCTGCTGTCTCCCACAGAGCCCCTTAATGGTTCATCACCCAGGCTATCACCTCACCAGGAAACTAGCTTGGCTTGATTAGATTTTAGCACTTGTTGGATCTAGGGATTAGAGGGGTCTGGCACTCGCAAACTCATAAAAATACACTAAATCCATCTGTACAGCCAACAGGAACAATGTACAACAATGCTACTCTGAAAAAGTCTGGTTGATTAAAAATAAATAAATTAAAAATTGAATTGTTGGTGCTATCCTAAATTCCAGAGCGAGCCTGTCCCAAAGTAGTTTGTTAAGGTTTGTTGGGAACTGTAACTCTGCGAAGGGTAAACTACAGAGCCCAGAATTCTGAGTGCTCTGGAAGTGTTTTAAAAGTATTGCTTGTACTCAGCTTCTCATCCTAGCCCACCTCTCAGTATTGTTATGAAAATAAAACAGCCCTATTTACACTACCTGTGGCATATGCCATTATTGGAGGGTGGCTGGCATACTAATAAGTTGTACATGAAATGTGTGGAGGTGCCAAAGCACATCATTTTGTATGCTGAACGTCCAAGGAAAAATATGCTCTCCAGTTAAGGCAGGGGTGGGATCCTCAGCCCCTACCCAGGTGCCTTTTTCCAGACCTTGGGACCTTTCCGCAAGCCACAGCCTTCACTGGCCCTGCTCTGCACAGTCCTTGAGGATTTTTGCAAGGCTGAAAGATGTCCTTGAATTGTGCCAGGATGAAGAGATATGGTGTGCTTATCAATCGGAAGTTTGGAACCGTTGACTTTTGTATGGCTGGCATCTAGTCTATTACACAAGTAGTCATGTCTGTCGCTCTGCTCACTTTTGCTTCTTAACCCACCACTGGAATGTGGCTCTCAAATGGGAAAATGTTCACCACCCAGGCATTTAAAGGACCCCCCCCCCCAGTGGCAGGCTAAGGGGAAAAACCCACTCCTCCTTTACCTGAGATTCTGGACAGCCATGTCTAGCCAGGGGAGACAAGAGGGCTAGATGGATCAAAGGTCTGGTTCAACAAAAGTGAGCTTTTTATGTTTACATCACAGGACTTTGAAACACAAGTGACATCTTATTAATCACACCCCCAAACCCTCAACCCACTGGAGGCCCCAGGTACTAACTTTGTGCTAGTACATGAAGGCATGCCATCATAAAATTTGTGTTAAAAGTCTTTGAGATGCCTAAAATACTATTTGCTGTTTGCTGCAATGCACTAAACACTCCTGCCCCTGCGGAACAAGAACTCTGCTGCCTTATTAACTCCGAATGCACTCCTGTATTTTATAGGCAAACACACATATATACATACACACAGTACTGTATATAGAAACTATTATATGTGGGGCATGGTTCAGGAGGGCGGAGAAACGGCTCTTCCCGCTACTGTATATGTTCACACCACCCGAAGGAAATCCTTTAGATTTAACAAATGCAAGGCACAGCGGCGACGGCAGGGAGGGAAGCCTCTACTCTTCCATTGCTCGTGTGAAGGAAGAGTTGCCCAGGAGAACGCAAAAACAGCACGTGGAGAACCACAAGGGAGGCGGCAGCAAGGTCAGCTGGGTGGAGGAAACGCAATTGCCCAGCAGGGCTTGCTCTGGCTGCACTGGTGTGTCGGCAAGCGGGGCAGAGGTTTGAATCTGCAGAACCGCAGCCGGGCAAGAAGAAAACGGGGCATTTGACAAGGGCTAATTAAGCATCATCCAGCTCAGCTCCTCCCTCCTTGCAAGGAATCACTGGGGTAACAGAGAAGCTGCAAAGTTAAGCGGATATGACAGCAGCGGCGCTCTGTGTCCCCCCCCCATCCCGCACATCCTGCTTGCTGCCTGGGGGAAGGCGGCCCCTTTGCCCTGACATCGCTTCCCCAGCCAATCAGCAACCCGGTGGCATGAGAGCGGCGGGCGGCCCCTCCAATCGACAACCCCGCACCGCGGCATGTGCTCCTTTCCCCCCTTGCCCTCCCCCTCCTTTTCGGTTTCCCAACTTCCTTTGTCAATCAACGGGGCCCGAGGGTGGGACGGGCCCAGGCGAACCCGCCTTTTCTTTCCCTCGCCTCCTCCCGCTGTAAGGGAAGGCGGCGGCGGCCAATGGCAAACGGGAGAGAGGAGGGACATAAGCCGACGGCTACCAATAGGGCCGCATCCGCCGGGCCTCCTTGCGGTTCATGGGCGAAGCGCTGTTCTCTCTCTCTCCCTCTCTCTCGTTTTTCTCTCTCTCCCTCTCCCCCCCCTCCGCACCCCCGCTCCTTTCCCAGTTGGTTTGTCCCGCTACGGGCCTGGCAGGGCTTCGATTGAGTTCGCTCCGTCTTTTGAGGAGAGGACCATTACACATCGCAGAAAAGGGGTGGGGGGCGAGAAAGGGAATGAGATGAGAGAGAGAGATTTAAAGAGACACGAACCCCGGCGAGCTCGCGAGGCTGACTGACTTGAGGGGGAACCGGAGGCGAAGAACACACCCCTCTGAGCCGGCCGCCCAGCAGCGGCACCCGCGCCCCTCGCCGCCGCCGCCGCCGCCAGGGCTTCCCCCTCTCTCTCCCCCTCGTCCCCGCTCCTCCTTCTCCCGTGAGGCCTCCATGAGGTAGCGCGCGGCGGCGGCGGCGGCGGCGGGCAGCGAAGATTCTCCTCAGCCCGCCTCTCTCTCTTTGCCCTCATCTTTGTGGCGCTCTGCCTCCTCAGTGGCGTCGTCGGCGTCGGCGCTTTGTTCGGAGCAGCCGGGGGCGGGGCGGGGTTGAGGCGAAAGCGGCGGCGAGGAGGCGGCGGCGGCGAAGGAGAAGGAGGAGAAGAAGAGGCGCAGGAGGAGAGTGAAGAGGGAGGAAGAAGAGGAGGAATCCGAGGAGGAGGAGGAGGAGGAAGAAGAGGAGCCGCTCCCCTCCCCCCCTCACGCCGCCCGCTCCCCTCCCCCTCCGCGCACCGCCACCACTGCAGTCGGCGGGGGCGGCGGAGGCCGCGCAGCAGCCCTGAGGGGGGTGGCGGCCCGCAGTCGCCCCCCTCAGCGACGAAGGAGCCAGCCAGCGGCGGACTGAGGAGACCCCTCCTTCCCCTCCCTGTCGTCCCCACCACCCCGACAATATCCCTCCCTCCCGTCCCGGCTCCCCTTCCCGGTCTTCGCTCCCACCCAGCTCCGATTTGGGATTCCCCCGCCTCAACCTCCCCCCCCCACCCCCTTCGTCTGCTGCTGCTGCTTCTTCCTGCTCCTCCCGCAGCCTAGCAGAAGCCGTGCCGGCGGGGCGGGCGGATTGATGTGGGGGGGTCTGACATGAGTCCGCCGGCCGCCGGGTGCTGCCATGTGACCGGCTTCAAGGTGGAGAACTGGAAGCAGAACCTGAGGGTGATCTACCAGTGCTTCGTGTGGAGCGGGTCGGCCGAGACCAGGAAGCGAAAGGTAAGGGGGAGTAAGCGGGTTTGGGGTAGGTGTGTGTATGGAAAGAGCGACGGGCGCGCAAATGGCCATGCGAACCCCCAGCAGCAAAAGCGGGGCAGGCTCGGCACGGAGCGGTCCAGGCAGATTCTCCCTTTAATTCTCGGTTGCTGCGATTCCCCGCTGGGGGGCAGGATTCCTCCCTCTAACCCCCCCCTCCCCATTTCCAAAATATGCATTTAGCTCTTCCCCCACGGGATCAGTCCCGCATCGCTTGTCCAAAATTTCTGCTCTGCCTGCCCTGCCCCTAAACCCGCTTTTATTCGGCCGTGGGGAGAGCAGGAGAAGGAATGCTGATGGGGCTCCCAGTCCCCAGACGTCGAGGCTTTGAAATATGGGGGTGGCCGAAGCAGCCGCCGCCTCCTTTCCTGTTGTGGGTGTCGGAGGGCGTGAGGGTTTCCCGGAATCGGACAACTGCAGAGCACGCCTGGGAAGGGGAGGGATAGAGCAGGAGGGAGGGAGAAGCGAGAGCTGCCCAGACAGGGCAAAATAGCATGTCCGGCCTGCTTTTGTGCACTTGTGGGCTCCCCCCACCCCTTGTGTGTGTGTTCGGGTAGGGAAGGCATTGCTGAGGTATTTTCTTCAGACTGCCTCAATCGTGTATTTTCCTCAGACTCCCTCTCTCAATCGTGGGCTGTGTTTGACACGGAAATAGCTGCCTTTT